>NC_044066.1:18477750-18492750 GCF_902167405.1 Gadus morhua | reverse complement strand
AAGCGGTTGAAGATTAGAAGAGGATGGCGCAACGGGGCTCAGATCACGGCCTTCATTAGAAAAGATTAGAGAGAGAGAGAGAGAGAGAGAGAGAGAGAGAGAGAGAGAGAGAGAGAACGAGAGAGAGAGAGAGAGAGAGAGAGAGAGAGAGAGAGAGAGGGAAAACGAGAGAGAGAGAGAGAGAGAGAGAGAGAGAGAGAGAGAGAGAGAGAGAGAGAGAGAGAGAGAGAGAGAGAGAGAGAGAGAGAGAGAGAGAGAGAGAGGGAAAACGAGAGAGAGAGGGAAAACGAGAGAGAACGAGAGAAAACGAGAGAGAGAGAGAGAGAGAGAGAGAGAGAGAGAGAGAGAGAGAGAGAGAACGAGAGAGAGAACGAGAGAGAGAGGGAAAACGAGAGAGAACGAGAGAAAACGAGAGAGAGAACGAGAGAAAACGAGAGAGAGAACGAGAGAGAGAGAGAGAAAACGAGAGAGAGAACGAGAGAGAGAGAGAGAGAGAGAGAGAGAGAGAGAGAGAGAGAGAACGAGAGAGAGAACGAGAGAGAGAACGAGAGAGAGAACGAGAGAGAGAGGGAAAACGAGAGAGAACGAGAGAAAACGAGAGAGAGAACGAGAGAGAGAGAGAGAGAACGAGAGAGAGAGAGAGAGAGAGAGAGAGAGAGAGAGAGAGAGAGAACGCGAGCGCAGGACAGTCTCAAACTGTGAGAGAAGAGAGGAAAGGGGGGGCGCGACAGGAAGTGACGGATGAGAGGGGCCGAGGGAGATGGGAAAGGTGAAAATAGGGAAGAGGAGCGGGGAGCGGGAGGCCTCGTGGATCTAGTGTGAAATGATTAAAACAGGGTTTTAAATGGGTTGCCACGATGGCCTGAATGTAATGAACTCACTGCGGCTGCAGCCATGAAACCCTTTTAAGTCAGAACATTCCCTGAGGAGGTTTTTTTTTTTTTAAATATCCAAACCGTGTCAAGATGTGATAACTATTCATTATCGCCGACTGGGGCGCACCTTTTACCGCCAATTGTGGTGTTTTTTAGTCCAACTGTCACCTGTTACTTGGAACGCGTTCAGGACATGGCAGCAAACCCAAAAACCTGGCCTCGCTGTAAATATGGCTTTTTTTAACTCTCTTTTCGTCTCTCTGCTTCTGTTATATTTTTTTATCAATATTATGTGCATGTTATGTTTGTTTTCTGTCATAATAATCTCTCTCTCTCTCGCTTTCTATCTCTCTCCACCCGCTCTCTCTGCGACCGTCAAAACATGGTGTTTGTTTAATCCCGCATCCCCATGGTTACGAACACGCCACAGTGGAGGTCATCTTGTTAATAATCAACTTTTTCATTTGGAAAACCAAGGGCACGGAAGCAAATGTTGAGACACACACACACACACACACACACACACACACACACACACACACACACACACACACACACACACACACACACTCACACACTCACACACTCACACACACACACACACACACACACACACCAAACTGGCCGTTGGCAGGCTCAGTTCAAGAACTTTCCGGAAGGCAGAGCTGTGGTTAAGCCCCAATACATGCGGTTTGTGTGTGCGTGTGTTTCTGTGTGTGCGTGCGTGCGTGTGTGTTTCTGTGTGTGTATCTGTGCATGTGTGGCAATTAGAAGCTATGTTAGTAAAATCTGAATCGTAAACTTCACATCATCATTATCATCAGAATTAACACATTTTCATTATGTATTACCATGTATTGGCCACATGACAGATTATGTTGTGTTCTTACTCTTTTTTATTGCTCCCCTGATCCCTCGCTCCCTCTCTCCCTCTCTCGCTCTCTCTCTCTCTCTCTCTCTCTCTCTCTCTCATCATATTTAATCTCCAGTGGTTGATATGACAACAGACAGCCAATGCCGTGCCACCTATTCCCATGACATCATCACGGGCGACCCAGCCCATGAAAAACAACCTGTAAAACTACCAGACAGATTCAAGACTCTCTCTCTCTCTCTCTCTCTCTCTCTCTCTCTCTCTCTCTCTCTCTCTCTCTCTCTCTCTCTCTCTCTCTCTCTCTCTCTCTCTCTCTCTCTCTCTCTCTCTCTCTCTCTCTCTCTCTCTCTCTCTCTCTCTCTCTCTCTCTCTCTCTCTCTCTCTCTCTCGCTCCCTTCCCCTCTTCCCCTATCTCTCCCTTTCGCTTTATCTCACATTTGTATTCGGTTCTCTCTTTCTATGTCTCTCGCTCTCTCTCCCCTTCCATTTTTCGACTGTCTCTCGCCCCCTGTCTCATTATTGATCTGAAATACAAATCAGAAGAAGAGGTTAGACCGGCAGGGAGTTCAAGGCAAGAGGAGAGGAGAGGAGAGGAAGATGCCCCCCCCCCACCCCAACAACACCACCCCTGTATGTAGATACAGTGTGTGTGTGTGTGTGTGTGTGTGTGTGTGTGTGTGTGTGTGTGTGTGTGTGTGTGTGTGTGTGTGTGTGTGTGTGTGTGTGTGTGTGTGTGTGTATATGTGTGTGTGTGTGAGGAAGTGTGGACAACAGGGCGAGAACAGGGGCGATAACGGCGGGAATACTAGGGAGGAGAAAAGCCAATTAGAGGTGGGGATAAATCTAAAATACTGGCACAAAGCAAAAAAAAAGGATCGCTGCTTCTACAGTAGGTCTCTCTCTCTCTCTCTCTCTCTCTCTCTCTCTCTCTCTCTCTCTCTCTCTCTCTCTCTCTCTCTCTCTCTCTCTCTCTCTCTCTCTCTCTCTCTCTCTCTCTCTCTCTCTCTCTCTCTCTCTCAGAATGAACGAGGATGTGAAGTGTCTGTTTCCTGAGATTACCATAACAGGTGACCTTGGTGGATGTATACCACACACACAAATACACATCACACACACACGCACGCACATACAAGCAGACACATACAAATGCAGTCACACACACACACACACAATGATACGCAGACAGAAGTGAACAAACACACCAACATGCATGAACGTTCACATTCACAGATATACTCAGAGGCCGTCACATTCTCAGTAACACATCACACATGCATAGGCTCCAGAATGTACTTTTTAAGATTTCGCTTTTACCTGCCAGTGGAAAAATCTTCCGGCCAAGAAGTTGTTTTAATACGTAACCCTGAACTTAGGTTCCTGCAAATACCGTGGGGGTGTGTGTGTGTGTGTGTGTGTGTGTGTGTGTGTGTGTGTGTGTGTGTGTGTGTGTGTGTGTGTGTGTGTGTGTGTGTGTGTGTGTGTGTGTGTGTGTGTGTGTGTGTGTGTGTCTGAATATGTGTGTTTGCTTGCATGCATGTGTGTGTACAGTCTGACAGAACAGCAATCTCAGAAGGACCTCATGTTTACAAGCCACAAACATCATCCCAGCTGGGGAGGTTTTGGCAGAGGACGGTCTGTATGGGAACCATTATGACACAGCGTTGTTAACGTTTCCTCCTCAAGCCAATAGGTAGCAGTGGTTCACAGAAAGTAGTGCACTTAGCAAGTTAGCTTATAGCTAAACTGCTCAGGATGGTTAGTGTTGCATAAAAGCAGGGTAATGTGAAAAATAAGAAATATAGCAAAAGAGAAAGACATATTGCATGCATAACATATAATTGATATATTTTCCCTATGTGGAAACTAAAAACACCCCCTTTAAGGAATTGGATCTTGCCCTGGCCGTAGAGATGGAAATTAACACACACACAAACACACACACACACACACACACACACACACACACACACACACACACACACACACACACACACACACACACACACACACACACACACACACACATGCGCATGTGCACATACACACGCACCCACACAGACTGACACACACATGTGCACGCACACACACACACTAGTATTACTGTAACAAGCTTGTTTTAGATATCCTGACACTAGAGTGCAAAAGGGAGTTTGGTCTACTGGGACAAGGACATACGGACACACACCGTATAAACACACACAAGCCTACAAAGGCAAACACAGTACACGCACAACCACACGCAGACACGCATTTATCTGCGCTTGATCTCGTCTGTGGGGAAGAGGTCCATGGAGCAAACACATCAAGCCTGGCCTAGATAAATAGTATGGCAGGACTCTCTTACACACACCCAACAGATGTTCAAGGACAAGATCACAGCCTATATAGTCGGGTCATTTCATCGCAAATTACCGTTCACTTTCAGTGATACATAAGAGAGAGGAAGGACGATGATCGAGAGAGAGGGAGTGAGACAGACAGAGAGAGAGAGAATTTGCGTGAGAGTGAGACAGAGAGAGAGGAAGCGATAGAGAATGTGTGAGAGGAAGAGAGGGAGAAATAGAGGGAGGCAGAGGGAGAGGGAGCAAGAGGAAGAAGGGCGGGGGGGAATTTAGATTAAGGAGAAAGCAGACCTGAGGGGGGGGGGGGGGGGGGGGGGGTGTATGACCCTCTTGATCAGACCAGAACCCAAGCAAAGTCATGAACAAAAGAGAGCAGCAGTAACTACAGTATAAGGCAGGCAATGACCTCCAGCCTCTCTCACCACACTGTATTTTACAATGTGACTTCAGTCTAGACTACAGGACACACACGCATACACAAACACACCAATAAACACCTGACAGCGAGCGCACCCGTTACTGCCTGTGTAATTCTTTGCCGTCGCCGTATGCATGCACCGTGCAAGCCTGAAAGGCTTGCACGGTGCATGCATACGGCGACGTATACGGCGACGATCTTGTAATTTCCCATGAACACACACACATGCATGTGTCAGTTTACCCCAGGCGGTGAAGAGACACCTTTTCTTTGTAATGTGGCTACCCAGCCATGAAGGGCCTAGCAGAGGCCCCGACGACAGCCAAGATAGTGGTAAAACACGGGAGGGAAAACGATAGCCCCAGGTCCTCGGGGTCTGCTTTTATAAACAGTGACGCTAGGCTTCGCTAGGCGGCTCAACGCTCCCGAGTTTCTCACTCCATTCACCCTGGTAATAAGAAGGGCAGACTGTGGTGAGATCTGTGGGACGGTAACCTCAGCACCACTCTCGAACGAACAGAGACGGTCCGAAGACGTGGCTCTCATGTACGCGCCAAGCCGCGTTGCTTTCCCCTTAAATTCAACAACCCTTTGCTCGCCTCCAGATATCTTGGTTTGAGGCATGAGGCCATGTTTGTTGTTGTCTCTCCAAAATACCCGACAATTTAAGACTGAATGATACGACCCGTACGATAATGGCGGACACTTCGCCAGGCGCTTGCACATAATGTTAGACATTTCTGTCTAAAACCCAACGTCGTATTTTCCGGCCCGAAACAAATTTCCTCGAATTGAACCACAACAAGATCACACTGTATTCTACGTCCGTTTCCTGTTGCCTATGCGCAGCCTTACGTGATTAATTGGCAGCGCTGGCCAATCACAGGCTTGGGAGCGTAATTGTGTGTGCGGGAGATGATCCAGTTGGGTTAGAGGGCCTCTGGGCTCCCTGTCTCCCGGTGCTCTGTCTGTACCTGGGTCGTGATTTATGTCCCTCTTAGTCCCCCGTAATGGGATCCATTAGACGCGTCTGCAGGGTCCCATGAGTACAAAGTCATCAGCTGAAACCCCTCATTAGGCCACGCCTCCTCTCACACACGCACACAGGTTCCTTCGCCACTTTGGTTGTTTGATCAAAGTGCGAAGTTTAATTGTGTGTGTGTGCGTGTGCGTGTGTGTGTGCGACGCGTGTGGCTTATCTTTTTTAAGTTTCAAATAGATTTTGTAGCACTTTTATATCATGATATGTTTCCAGGTAATGTTAACTGTAGCCTCTTGCTGGAGTGAAAGTATGATTTATGATGATGATCAGTTAGAAATTGTCAGTGCTTCAGTGCAGTCACAAAAGCAAAGACATCACTCATTATCCATTTCTTAACCTCGTGTGACACTATAACACCCTCCTTCCCCGTCTCTGTCTCACACACACTCTCATGCATACATTAACTGCATATAAGTCAACTATACGTATGAATCAAACTACAATAGAGTTGGTTGCGCGTAGCCTCACACTGGGTTCTGCTGTTTCCCTGGAAACAGAATATCAGAACAGATCTTGTGAGGCTAGTGGCCCTTCTCCTAATTTAGACCCACGCTTCTAAGATGTAAATCATTTGGATTATATGCACACACTCCAACAAGGGCCAAAGTTCTTACAACAAAATGATGTGATACTTCCTAATCACTATTAATTCTTAATATAATTAACCATTGACAGTGTTGTTTTGGCCTTGTCAATCAACTTTATACTGTAATAAGCAGATAAGTAATACTGTACTTTAAAGTTATATGTATGAATCAAAGTTGTTATAACGTTAAAATATGAATGTAGGCCTACCTTTAACGTTATCAAAAGATGTTTAAAGTTTTCAACACAATCCCATCGGTAAACACCCAATAGAAACAGTTTCAGCTGAAGCAATTCGAAATTATTAACTCAAGATGGTAGGCCTACTTAAAAATGTGACATCAAATATTTTTCTGATATTTCCTTATTTTAGCACAGTACACATATTCAACTTTGTACCCCACATTAGTTCAACCGGAAAACATTCCTAAAAAAACAAACCATTGCTTGTGGTTTCGCTCCCATGAGCAAATCAAAGAGGAGTGTTGATACCTTATTCCCAACAGGGTCCTGTCAGCCTGTCACACGCGTCAAGCGGCTCCTGTCGGTACGAGGAAACCGCTAGGTGTCCCTCGGGCCCTCAGACCGCTGTCCGTCAGCTGTGGCGCACGCTTGATTAACGGTAATATGGAATTACGGTAATTTCCTTCGTTTCCTATCAATTCCTGCTTCACTTGGCGAATAAACTAATATAATGCACGCGTTTTAAAAAAAAAAAAACGCATCGTTGCTCGTATGGAAAGTCCAGCTATTCCCAACGTCGTTGTGAATTGTATTTCTTGTTGGGAGACTATCAACTACCAAGCCAAGGAAAAGGCAAGAACGCACTGGTTGGGACCACGTCTTCTTCGTCAATCTGCTGTTGAACTCTAACCTTTGATACGAGAGTGAAACTCCCTACATCTGTTCAAATGTGACGTTGACCAATTAAATCAAGTCCTTTCAGTTTAATGCATTGGAAATTAATGAAATCAATTATTTAACTGTTGAATACGTAAATAACTCGACTATTTCTATATATTGTACAATATTTAAACATTCTTTTTATTCGTTCATTAAACATCAAAATAACAACTTTTTCCTTAAAATAAAAAAAAATCTAACGTTTTTTATCTCCCAAAATTAATGCCAATGGGTGATGATATGATTTCAGATAACGTTTGCGCCCTTTTGATTATAATTGCAGGTTACGGTCTAAACAATTGCCGTGGTTGTAAGTTATAACACCGAGCACAGCACACTGTGTCTCATGCATGTGTCACACATGATGCCCTTTGTGATTCATCTTCAACGCTGGATAATTTGACTTCTACATCTGTGCTGTGGTATCACCTATCCGGACTGACATCAAACCTGGCCCACGAGCATGTTTCCACCGCAGTGTGCCAGGACGTTCCCTCCAGAGATTCCCTATAAGCAGACAAACCGGCAAACTTCCTAACCTTGAGTACCCTAATACTCCGAATCGAATTCCGGCTGTAGGCCCTAAATCACAGCAAATTGGGGACACACTTGGTCGCGCTTTACGGACACGATTATGTTAAGACATTGCATCTCAACAGTTTTTACGAGGTAATAAGTTCAGAGCGGGATTTGTTCTGCTCTGCAGGTCGCTGGCTTTGCTACGCTAGCAGGAACCCCAACCATGACGATGGCTGAGGATGACGATGGGGTATGTAGCCAGCCCTTGTGCCGATGCTACTTCAGAGCAACAGTGAAGCAGGGAGGCAGGAAAACTGAATTATTCAACAGGGAGGTGTGAGGGAAGAGGGCTGTCACCTCTGACCAGACTAAATTACAGGAAGAGGGAGAGCGGAGACCTCTACTACACAATAGGGAGGATAAATACAATGATGTATGAAAATGGCCAGGGAACCAACAGAGAGTGTGTGGGACTGTGTGGAAGGAGAGAGTCCGAAGAGGAAGAGGAAACAAATTAGGGAAAGGAGCGATTCAGGACGCATGGTTGGGCATGAATAATATAGACTTATCCCCTCTCTCTCATGCTCGCTCTTTCTCTCTTTGTCCCTCTCTTTCTCTCTCTCTCTCTCATTCTCTATTCTTCACTCTGCTCCTCAACCTATTATGTGACTCAGACAAACACATCTACATGTCTTGTATTGTATAAATAGACAACAAATTCACCCCGTCGAAGGGGAAAGGCTATCATTAATATCAGCATTAGCATTATTAGGAGTACTACAATAGCATACCTTGAATCACACACAAGCACATCCACACATCCACACACCCACACAGCATCCGATAAGTACTGTAACTAAATGATGCAAGCCAGAGGCGGTAAAATAAATAACTCGTTCTTAGACACATGGATCACTGCTCTGTGCCTGCAGTTGACCTGTGAACCTCTCTCTCCTCCTCTCTCTTTCTCCCACCCTCTCTCTTCTCCTCCTCTCCTTTTTCCCTTTCTCTCCTCCCCTCCCTATATCTCTTCTCACCTCCTTCTCTCTCTCTCTCTCCTCTCTTCTCCTCCCTCCCTCTTCTCTTCTCATTGCATTCTCTCTCTCTCTCTTCCCCCCTCTCTGTCTCCCTCTCACTTTTCACTCTCCTCCCCTCTCCTATCCTCTACTTTCTCTCTCTCTCTCTCTCTCTCTCCTCTATCTCTCTCCCCGCTCCTCTCCTCTCTCCTCTCCTCTCCTCCCTCTCTCTCCTCTCCTCTCCTCCCCTCTCCTCTCCTCTCATGCCTGTCTCCTCTCTCTCTCTCTGCTGGCCTACATTCTCAGGCCAAGTATGGAACGTCTCCAGAGATGGGACGAGGGAGAGAGCACAGGGACAAGAGGACCAGCACATAACAGACAGACAGATGTACACCAATAGACAGACAGACAGACATATGCACACAGATCGACAGACTGACTGCACGCACACTGCCATGCACAGACACACACAAACACACACAAACAAACGCAGAAGGCATGGATGGGTAGAGTGGCAGACAGCAAAGCAAGATAGGCAGACAGACAGACAGGAAGGAAATAAAGAACACAGTAGTGACAGGACAGAGGAATAGAGAGAGAATATAACAGAACGCCCCGACATGTCTCGAGTCATTATTTCCACTGGTGGCCTCAGCCAGATCGATAAAACAGAAGTGTGTGTGTGCGCATGTGTCTTAATCTCTGCACAGTTTGGAGTGGACATTTGTTTACGTATCCTACCTTTCCAAGACTCATGCATAGCCCCAGAGAGAGAGAGAGAGAGAGAGAGAGAGAGAGAGAGAGAGAGAGAGAGAGAGAGAGAGAGAGAGAGAGAGAGGGGGGGGAGAGAGAGGGTGGGGGGAGAGGGGGATAGAGACTGACAGAGGGTGGGGAGTCCGGGCAAGCACAATGCATATGGGCACACCGCCTAAATGTAATTGCATACTTTCTCTCACTCAAATACTTTCTACTTTCTATCTCTTTTTTTTATCTTTCTGTCTCCCTGTGTTTCTCTCTTTCTCTCACACACACACACATTTGAACACACACACACACACACACACACACACACACACACACACACACACACACACACACACACACACACCACACGGACACACACACACACACACCCACTTGCAAACACACACACACACCCAGTGTTGGCATATTATCTTGGTAGGAATGAAGACCGAGGCCCAATAGCACTTAGGCTAGAGGACAGCCGCTAGATAGATTTCCAATACGCAACCGAGGGCTTAAGCAAGACACAGCAGCAGCTAATCCTCCTCCACCGCCTCCATCTCCGTTCCCTCGCTCCTCCACGCTCGCCTCCGGTGCTCCCCGTCTCCGGGGCGCTCTTGCTCGCTTTCTAGTCCTTTCCCTCCTCCTTCCGTCCATTCATCTCCGTCTTGTCTCCCTAGTTATGCCTTCTCCCCGTCCATCAGCCTTCAACGCTAGCTCCGTCTTCTTCTCCGGTCTCTCATTTGCAGAGTGGTGGACCTTCTCTTTCTGTCGTTTTTCCCCCTCTTTCTCCGGCGCCACAATCCTCTTTGATCTACCGAGGTCACCTCCACACACCTCCCTGGTTCAGCCGTTAGTCTCCTATATGTGTGCTCCTATGTGGGCCTGTGACCTGGAGAGCTAGCTGAACCGGTACACGGTTTAGTAGCACCTGCTGTCCCGCTCAACCCATCTCCACTGAGGTCAACGTGTATATTTCAAAATAGCAATCATTTGTGTCATTTATCATGATAAATGACGCAAAGTAAAATGATCCAACAATAACTGTGCTTTTGAATGGGCCCATACAGATATTGGAAGAGAGGGCACCTAGGATTATCGCTCAATGGATCACATCTGGTGAATCCTGTCTCCAGCTTGTGTTTGTTTGTTGGAAGAAAACACTTTGAAGATGGTGGTGACAGGAGATGGTAACCATAAGGACTTATGGTTATGGTGCCACACTGCATGGGTCTGCCAGGCACTTTAAGAAGCAACTGTTCTCTCACCCTGTGTCTACACTTTACAGGCAAATCCCGGCAGTAATGGACGTGTTTAGTGTCTGATCTTCCAATGCAGCTTTCAATTAAGCTTTTCTTGTTGTGTGTGATACCATATCTGATATCTCTCTCTCCCCTGAAACATGTATGATGTATGTGAGCTGCATCAACATCCTGTTGCACAGTATTACTTCCAGTGTACTGACAGCATTAGTTAGTTAGTTAGTTAGTTAGTTAGTTAGTTAGTTAGTTAGTTAGTTATTTAGTTAGTTAGTTAGCTAGTTAGCTAGTTAGTTAGTTAGTTAGTTAGTTAGTTAGTTAGTTAGTTAGTTAGTTAGTTAGCTAGTTAGGGTTTGTTTGATAGGGGCATATATATGGGGATTGTTCACAATCCAGCAGGAAGAATCATTAGAGTTGACTGTATCTCTAAAAATATATTCAAGGTTTATATTACTAATACTTAAGTAGGCAAATGGGTTTCCTCGCTTTGGCATCTATTTAAAAAGAATATAAACACAATAACCTTCACTTTCCGAGTCTCTTCCTGCTGTTTTAAATCAACCTGTTGGGGAGACAGCTTGTGTTCAGAGTGCGATCAGTCGGATGGTTTTAAGCGGTGACACCAAAGCGACGGCGTTCTGGGTCAGACTCCGACAGCAGCAGGTGCCTCGCACGTCCCGGCCGCTGTCAGGAACCGATTCATACCTGTACCCCGGGCCCCTGGGGCCCCCCTGTGCTCCGCGGCCCCAGGGTCCGTAGGGAGCTGCAGAGCACTGATTAGAGCACTAGAGAACCGTATTAATAGCACTGTGCCTGCGTGTGCGTGTGTGTGTGTGTGTGTGTGTGTGTGTGTGTGTGTGTGTGTGTGTGTGTGTGTGTGTGTGTGTGTGTGTGTGCATGTGTGTGTTTGTGTGCGTGTGTGTGTGTGTGTGTGTGTGCGCGTGCATGCAGGTTTGCGTGCATGCAGGTGTGAGTCTGTGTGTGTGCACACAGGTTTGCTTGTGTGTGTGTGTGTGTGTGTTTGTACGTGCATGTTTGCGCGCACACATATGTGTGTGTGTGTGTGCGTGTGCGTGCAAGTTTGCGTACATGCGGGTGTGAGTGTGTGTGTGTGTGTGTGTGTGTGTGTGTGTGTGCACACAGGTTTGCCTGTGTGTGTGTGTGTGTGTGTGTGTGTGTGTGTGTATGTGTGTATGTGCATGTTTGCGTGCTCACATATGTGTGTGTGTGTGTGTGTGTGTGTTTGTGCGCGAGTGTGTGTCTGCGTGTGGGAGTGTGTGTGTGTGTGTCACTGGCGGTCTGGATTGCTACTAAAGGCCCACTTAGAGTACACTTACACAGAGAGTAGAACAACTTCTGATTCAACGTTCTCCATACTCTGACTCTCTTAAAACCGCTATGGAGCACCATCATATCAGTCATTTAATCGCTCTGTCTACGATCTACAGGTTCAGACCCGCTATGATGGTTGGCTGGAACGTATGTAGGATCTAATAGAGATACCATCACATGATACGACCATTGATGGTCCCATGGGTTCATCAGAAATACATGGATGCCATGACAGTCCTCACACACCATGTGGATGTGAATTGGCAGTGTGACGTGTGCAGAGCTGTCCATGGTTCTGGAGACACATGCCCACACACCTGGTTGGACGGCTGGAGGTGGGGGGGCGCCCAGGGAAGCCTTATGTATCCATCTTATGCTGCTCAAACCTCACTGGGTCACTCTACTTTTTGCTGCTATATTCTCTACTTGAGTGTATTCCCTACTCCTGCACTATCCCACACTATTGTTTATACTATACTTATATTGCACTAGATTGCAATCATGTTCAAACTGCACCTTATTTGCTCTTTTGCACTTCTGTTTAAAACTCCAACCACATTAAGTTGCCTCTGCACAATGACAACAAAGTTGAATCTGAATCTGAATCTGAAGTCCACTCTTATGAGGAAGCCGCTGAACATATACACTGGTTTCCCAGTGGATCTCTGCCGATAAGCTTATTGTTATTAGAACGGCTAAAACTCTTTTGGAGTTTCACAGCGATGACGTTAAAGGGACGACAAACTGTAGATAAGCTTGAGGAAATAATATCCTGTCCAATATCATTGCACCGTTTTAAAGTCATTCACCGATGAACCAAATGTGTTATCAATTATGAAATATAGGTGGAACCGTGCCTATGACATTTTTATCGTCACGCAATGTCAGTAATCGGATGGAGAACGATTTGAGACGGTTCCTGGACATCTTCTGCCTGACAATTCTAGCAATTAACCGTCCCACTCTATCGATGGGAAGAGAAGGGGATAGAACTGATATTCGACCGACGGAGAGATGTGGAGCACATTTTAGTGCACGTGGAATCGAATCCCTGCCCCTGATGTAAGCAGCTCCAACAGAACCAAAATAGACCCGGCACAAGAGAGCAGCGAACTGAGCTCCCATTCCCAACATTGTAATTCCCATTTTCTCATTAGGATAGAATATATAAGTGCTTTGAACAGCTTATTCGTCCTCCTAAACCTTGTGTAGCATAGTGGCACACAACTTTGAGCGTTCAAAAAGTACACAAGCACGTATTAAATACGCATATAAAGTTGCTTCATTTCGATAATTGATCTGGGACCCTTGCCTTCCTCTCCTTTATTTAACTGACTTTCAGGTGACAGTGACCTATTAAAGTCGTTAAAATCCTCACATGACACAAATCCTGCTGATAATGGGAAGACCAGAAATAGGCCTGCATGCCCTACAAATACCCTAACCTTGTATCAAGAGGAAATCTACATGGAGAATTTATGGCGTACAGACATGTGTCATGCATTTAACATTGTGCTTTATGACAGAGACACAGACGCAAACGCACTTACGCATAAACACACACTCACACAAACCCCCCGCACACACACACACGCAAACACGACACACACACGCGCACACACAAATACATTCTCACGACCGCCCATCTCTCTCTCCTCTCCTGTTGCTATGGAACCTGTCGCCAAGGCTGCAGCGAGTGCGCGCATGAGTGTTGTGATGATGATGAAGGTATCGGCGGACGATGATGACAATAACGATAATAACTTGTTATAGGGACGTTCGCTGCTCTCCCGCGCTATAATAATAATCGTCGTTCGACGCGTCGTAAAGTAGTGGATGAGCTCGCTCGTGGACGCGTGGGTGGGAATAAGGCGCCAAACGTAATACTGCGCAACGCGCTGTCCTGACCGGTGGACTAGTGTGGTGCACACGACACCGACACACACACCACACACACATTTTTGCATTGTATTCAACGTGATTCAATACGTGAATACGTTTACCCCCAGGGCGTTCATAATAGCCAGTGTAGTTATTGATGGTCGATGTAGGCCCGGAGAAAATATAGCATAGCACCAGCATCAGAATCAGCAGAGATAATCCCGGGCCCGGATGCTGCCAAGCCGGGAACACCTGGGAGAAGAGGCTCGCTGGGAAATTCTGTCTGTCGCTGCGGTTAACGAGCACATCACAACTTCAATAAGGAGACGTATCCTATAAAAGTGATTGATTATGCGGCAGGGGAAAATCAATAGTGATCTGATCAAGCGCGCGTGTGTGTGTGTGTGTGTGTGTGTGTGTGTGTGTGTGTGTGTGTGTGTGTGTGTGTGTGTGTGTGTGTGTGTGTGTGTGTGTGTGTGTGTGTGCGTGTGTGTGTGTGTGTGTGTGTGTGTGTGTGTGTGTGTGTGTGTGTGTGTGTGTGTGTGTGTGGACGAGCAAAATTATGCTGTTTCCCACGATGGACCAGCCTGCATCTTCGCATGGTAATTTTTCAAGAAACAATAACTTTTATGTTGTCGAGGCTGCTGCTGGTGACTTTCAATATTCCACAAGTGGGTTAACCGAACGCCACAGCCACGGGGTGATGTCTGCAGGGAGAGATGTGTCTGCATGCATTGGGAATACGGCTTTGGTGAAAGCAAAGTGTGGCAAAGAAGCTTGACTTCACAGCTCACAACCAGTGGTTGAATGAATGTCATAGTCTGTGTTGTGTACAGAATAATGCAGGCTCTGTACGTGAACGAACTATAGTACGGGGGCATGACGGCCTGCACAGTGTGTGTCGACGGACCGACCTGCAGCAGCTGAATCGGTGATCGCACAACTTGGAGCGGATGGAAAAACCCCGCACAGTGTTGGAGGAGCGAGTGGACGGTCTCTATCTGCCCATCTGTTGCAAGGCGAAGGGAGAGCAGCAGAGAGAGAGATGGGGAAGGAGGATAAAGCCCGCCTAGGCTCTCTCTCTCTCTCTCTCTCTCTCTCTCTCTCTCTCTCTCTCTCTCTCTCTCTCTCTCTCTCTCTCTCTCTCTCTCTCTCTCTCTCTCTCTCTCGCTCTCTCGCTCTCTCGCTCTCTCTCTCACTCTCTCTCGCT
>NC_044066.1:18451857-18475150 GCF_902167405.1 Gadus morhua | reverse complement strand
TGTGTGTGTGTGTGTGTGTATGTGTGTATGTGTATGTGTGTGTTGTGTGTGTTGTGTGTGTGTGTGTGTGTGTGTGTGTGTGTGTGTGTGTGTGTGTGTGTGTGTGTGTGTGTGTGTGTCTGGGTGTGTACGCTAGTCCAACAAGCCAACAAACAAGACGAGAGCACATCTGGAATGCTTCGGATGCGAGACTCTTGGATGGCTGAGCCAGTGTTTACACAGACTCAAGAGATCTGACTGTAAATGATTCACGGCTTACCTCCAATATCTCCATGGCTCTATAAACACGGCTCGGGCACATGCCACACACACACCCATCCTGGCCGTTCCAGAGGAGAACGATGATGTAGTCTTCGTGATGTGGCTGTGTAGCCAAATAGAGAGAACTGATAGACGGGTGGCTCAATGTTTGCATTTCAGTTCATTTAAATGTTTAATCCCTCATTGACAATTTCATTAGAGAAATATGCTAAAAATATATGTCAATAGATTCTGTTGAATGTCGAGTGGAAGTCATGCCAGTGCTAAATAAGAGACGTCTTGATGACTGCTCTGAGGATGACAAATGAACTGAAGATTGAAGTGGTAATAAGTATGCTCCGCAGATCTGTTCAACGATACAGCCGTTCCCTTAAGAACTGCCTGATGATCGCTAATACTGACCAATCACAACAGTGATGTCAGAGTTTGAACCTGATTTATTACGTCACAGCTTAATGGCTACTGTAGTCATGTCGATGTAAATCAAGTCTGCAGGTAAACGACGAGTTAGTCTGGTGCAAAGGCAGAAAGCAATGACCCAATCCCTTTCTTGTGGTTAAACTAACCCAGAAGTTAGAAGAGTTTGTTAATTTGAATTTCAGAGGATAAATTAGTCTCACATATTTTGGGTTAATAATTTGTGTCGTAAACATAAAGAGCACAATATTACAGTGTGAGGAACCCAACATGACATTTCCTACTCAAACATCTGCTGATGGTCGTTTATCACAACCCATGGATCTTTAAGTCAACCCAAGACAGATGGACAGAGATTGGTGATGACGTAACTCCCCCCGCCCCCCCCCCACACACACACACACACCACCTCTCCTCCTCCCACAGCTCTGACAGAACCAGGCGCTGTTTGATTAGATCGGGGGAGGGAGGGGAGGGAAGGGGAGGGAGAGGGGAGAGAGGGGGGAGGGAGGGAGGAGGACGACAGTAGGAGGAAGGATGGAGAGGGTTTGGCATGTGGGGGCAGGTCGTGGGAACAGACACTTCCACCCTGGGGAGAGAGAGCACATGCACGTACACAAGCACACACACACACACACACACGGACACACACAAACACTCACCCACGTACCAACTCTTGCACATACACGCACGCACACAAACACACACGCACAGGCACGCATATAGACTTGCCCGGTCCGCTCCAGCCCACACATTGGTAGAGAGACTGAATGCTATTTATGACTACTCCATATTTGTAGTTCATGACCACTCTGTGTGTGACTCTGGGATTTCGTTTTTTGGCCCTGGGAACCACAATATACCCCACATACAGACCTTATATTATTCGCTGGGAACCATGGAGTTTTCTGGGCAGCAGAACGGGGAAGCCCCTACCTAAAGATAAGCATTAAAACGGTTTCCGCTGGAGTAAAGTAATAGGAGATTGTGAGAATATTTTAAAATAAATGTGAAATAATACTTGAATAGTTGATGAACATTGGGATCAATAAATGAATACACTAGAACTGCTGTGGTCACATGCACTGTATATGATTATTTAGCATAGAGCCCATGAGCCATGCATTTTCATGAATCAACTCTTAATTAGTAATCGTAAATTCAATTATAACTTGTCAAGTTACTGTTAAGAGTTAAGTAAGAGTTTGCGTAAGGCAAACAAGAAAGACTTACGTGCTATAGATAGATGATAGAGAGATGGTTGAAAGACAGACAGACAGACAGACAGACAGACAGACAGACAGACAGACAGACAGACAGACAGACAGACAGACAGACAGAGAAAAATAGATAGATGGATAGATAGATGGATAGATGGATAGATGGATAGATGGATAGATGGATAAATAGATAGATCCCCCCCCCCCCCCCTTGCTCATTTGCCAGTAACCCATGTTATAGGCTAGGCTCAATAGAGCCCATTACAATTTACCACGGCAACAACTGTGCTCGTTCGTGCAGAACACCTACTCACATTTTAGGGAGTTTACAAAAAAAAGTCCTTCATGTAAAACAAGCTGCAGAGAAAAGAAAGCCATGCTCACAATGAGTTCAAACCTTAAAGAAAACATTTGGTCCTTCTAATGATTAAGGGATTAGGGCTGAGAGTAAGTCTTGTTGTCATGGTAGATGTATGATGAATTATTATTAATGACCTGGCTATCCCAAAGTGGTTGCACATAAATGCCTGAGCGGAAGGGCTTCGCTTTAAATATTAATATTTACATGAGTGAGAGATATATGAGAGGTATTTAAGAATGGAAGTTAATTTGTGTGTATAAAGAAACGTCTGAAAATTGTATCAAAACAGATATGCATTTGCTATATGCCTACTACATTTTATGTATATTTACATATATGAAGGTAAAACAGTGTCCTTTTCATAATAAAAAATAATGAAAAATATTTTTTTACATAGGAAGAGCTTGTTCAATATTTTAGGATCAATTTTGCCCATGGTTTTTATATTATTCCACTATTAATAGAACTTGATTATTTGCATTCATCCAAATATCCTTTCCCGTCCAATATGATTCCTACTTTGGTCTCCGTGCTTTAGGGCGGACGAGAGATGGGCCAGATCTCTTTTTTTTATAGGTTTACTGACACCCTGTGGTCTAGTTAGGTATTACAACTACTGAACACCTTTGATTAGACTGGCCTCTCTTTGGCAAAAAACAAACAAAAAACGACGTTGGATAGTAACGTATAAAATAGCAAGTGAAGGTGGTTCATTTATAAAATTACGTTTCTTAGTGACTTTACTCGGGATTAAGTGCAGATCCATCACTCGAGTTCGATTGGTAGTCCTGGCACTCAACGATCGCAGCGCAACTACTCCGCTCTGACTGTTTACAATTCCCCGACGAAACATGGCCGTCGGCTGTTGACTAACTCCTTGTTGATGTTTCCTTTAAGATTAATTGTGAAGTATTTTGATTGATTTTTTGCAAAGTTAGAAATAACGGCGACAAGTTCACTCGTCTCTCTTCTCTCTGTTAAAAAAGACCTCTGCATTTCAGCCTTTTATTACATTGGTTCTGAAGGCTAGCATTCGTGCTAACTTTTCCCATAGGTAACAATGACAGCGACTTCAGCGGGCGGCAGCACCTGTCTCACCACCAAAGGACTGGACATCAGTCTGGCCGCTCTGCGCAGACAAGACCCCTACATCAACAACATTGTAGACGTGGCCAGCCAAGTCGCTTTGTATACTTTTAACAACAGGACGAATGAGTGGGTGAGTCTTGAGTGGGGGTCAAGGAGCTTCGTTAGCTTAGCTCGTCAGTTTCTGCCATACGCGCTAGGCGCGCGCTTTCTCCTTATGCTGAGAGCGGATCCTGCATTGTATCGGTTATCCCGGTTTACCGCAATGCTGCTTCCGGTCTCCTACTTCACATGAGCTGTGTACGACAGTTAACAGTCGAAAAAGCGAAAAGACTACGAGCATGGCAAGGAGCCCACATTTTTAGTCTTTGGTTGAATGATTTGATTAGAAATTATCCGAAACATGTACCTGAAACGGATATCCCTGTATCGGAAGTCCCTCCCTCGCCTCTTGCCGCTAAACCCATGAAAATCATAGACCCGCACTCCCTCTCTTCTTTAATAACGCTCAATTGGAGCATCCCGTTCCTGGTTTTCTGTAGTGAGATGAGAACGATTCGGAAGGAGAAAACATCCCGATTATAAGTTAAAAGGCTTTTACCGTTTATGTTGGTATTGAGCCAAAAGACTAGGGTGTATTTTGCCCATTTCACTGAGCCAATAATATAATTCATCTAAAGTAAACAAGATAAGACACAGTGCCCTGTTTCTTGAATCTGGGGTACTTTACTTTGATTGGTTAACTGCATGTGCTTAATGTTTTCAGTGCAGCTTTATTTATCGTAGCGACTTAGTCACATTACTTTCTCACAGCATGTAATCAAATGTCGCATTATTATTGGAGTATTAGTATGTTGTTACACAATGTTGGTCCTTTTTGTCTGCAGGAAAAGACAGAGGTGGAGGGGACTCTGTTTGTCTATACAAGGTAATGTATGACTCTGGTTTAGCCTGCATATCTCTAATCTCTTGTTCTGTTATTTATGTTTCCGAGACGCTATCTATAGCCGTTTCTAAAAGGAGAAATAAAAGTGACCTATTTTTGTTATGCTTTTTCTTGAATGATAGGCTAATTTCTAACCTTATCTGGCTTACGAAGGAAGTGTAATAACATTTGATAAATACTGGCAAATACCCTTCACAAATTAGCAGGCCTTAAAGGGATTTAAATTACTAGGATACGACTGGACAGATATTGATTGTCTGGGCAGAAAAGCTAGACAAACAATATTTTTTATTCTTGAATAGAGAAAAGCAGCATGTTCAGATATTTCTGAAATCAATGATACAAAGTTTCAATAGTAGACACTTCATTGAATAACATTACAAAGTTATGATAACACAGAATAAAAAAACAACCTTATAGAACAACCATATAGCTTGATTATTTTTCTGAAGACTGTTGGTTAGAAAATGGTTATGTTCTCCATGAGCTGCTTCTATTTTGTTAATACATTTATATAACGGGACTCTTGTGTGCATTTTCCATTGTGTATCCTTTAGACTGGCATCTCCGAGGCATGGCTTCACCATCATGAACAGGTTGAGTATGGAGAACCTGACAGAACCAATCACAAAGGAGCTGGACTTCCAGCTCCAAGACCCATTCCTCCTCTACCGCAATGCACGCTGTAAGTACCGCATGTGCTTCATACACACACGCGCGCAAGTACACACTCGCGCACACACACACACGCACTGCTCTTCCACAGCACTAGACAAACATGCGCACAAAACTGTGCCAAACGTTTGACCTATGAGACTTTAAGATTAAAATCTCTTGTCTGCTGCTATCAAACATAACAAATTGTGTTGTCCAGACAGTATTCTGTACCCTTCAACAATTCTGACTCCCCATTAGGCATAAGGATGGCATTTTTGCCTTAACTATGGACAGATGTAAACGGGGATACATCACATGAATTTAATTAAGAACACTAATAAGCGCGAAAGTAAAACTGTTTTAAATATTTTTGAACTTATCCTTTAATTTAGCAACGATGTCACTGGATACTGTCCCTGCGCTAGTTTCAGTGGATTAATAACCACGGGCTTTCTGATGTATTTTGAGTGGGTGGGTTATTAAGTTAACTACTCAGTTTCTCTAAAATTTGTATTATAAGAAAATGAATCATGACAACGCTGTCAAAACTAGACCTAATGTATGTGTGGATTATTAGCTGAATTGAATCAAAAGAGACCTCAATAGAATATCAATATGCAGAATTGAGCAGAGTGAAACCAAGTTGTGGCTTTGTGTTCTGCTAGCTATATGGCACATTTCAAAATGTACTGGTCAGAGTCGAAGAGTTATTTTTGCTATTATCACTGTTGTTATCACAACTGTCATGGCTGATTGCAGTCACGTGATATCTCGTTCCTCTCCTGTCTAGTATATCTGTTCTTGTCACCATATTGCGTATCCAGATTGCAGTTTCGGTTGTAAATTATGAGTACATGTAAAAGTGGACAACTGTTTCCTACTACATGGCAACCTGTCACTCCATGACATCCATACCTGTGCTGACCTCTCCGTACACGGGAAGGCTTACAAAAGCATGGTTGCTTTAAATATTAAGCACCTGGCTGGGTCATTTTATTGATTAGATGACATCTCAGGGGAGAAGAAAAGGGCCATTGTTAAAGAGTTGTATAGTGCTGGAGTACCCCTAACACAAGTCTTTGTTAAAAGCTGTATGGGCTGGAGTTGACCTAGTCTCACAGAGCCAATCTTTCCACACGGAAAGTCTGGGACACGACACAGCATTGATGAATTGCTTCAAGAACCATCTATGCTTCCGGAGGAGGTCTTGATTGACGTAAAGCATGACCAGTCACAGACAGTACACCAGGAGCAGCACTTTTAGAAAACAGACCAGCAATGAAGCAAACGTGCTCTTAAAGTATGATTACATTCAATGCTGAGCGGTATATGGGCAAAGAAGGAAACCCGCCCCCAAGGACCTGATAAACCCATGGATGTCAATATAAGAATAGACCTGATGCACCAATGACATGCCAGAGCTACGTCCTGATATCTGAGGGACAATGCTGACAGCCAATGAGTATCGTGCTGAGCTTCTTCAAGGCTCAACTTGCTTCATCTCTCAGACGTTCAGGACATAGTCACATGTTGATGTAGTGCAAATGAACGGAGGAGGCTGAGACTAAAATAGGCCTAACCTACTGTATGTCGGCTCACTCCAGCAGATTATCCAACACTATAAGTCTTATAATGTTTTTACCAAACAAATGCTCACGAAATAATGGGTTTCCATTTCATAGCTCAAGCATTTTATCATTGGGTAAGCAAGATGGCGCCACTGCCTACAACTGTTTACCCTGTGACATAAGTGGCATCCTTTATTCCGTGTTTATGAACAGATTAACATGGAGGCATAGTATATTGTGTACTGTACTGAGGAGCACCAACCAGGAGGTCCTTATAAGGAGTGGTGGTTTTCAAGTGGCTATACAGTGGTCTCTCTCTCATTATTGTACTGTTGCTCTCTCTGTCTTTATCTCTCTCTTCGGAACATGCATGCAGATATACAATTTAGAAAAATAGATATAAACATGGATATCTATGACAATATCTTCAAGACATTAATAACACCAGAAACACAATAGACAGCAGACACACACACACACACACACACACACACACACACACACACACACACACACACACACACACACACACACACACACACACACACACACCACACACACATCCTCAAGCACTGCATAGCTGGCCAGAAGAGATTAGATAAACATTGCCATTAGCTGATAACATAAACACACACATGCACACACATCTATTTTGTTCTCGTCTGAATCCACAAGACTTTTCGTCAGGCTTTGTCCGAGGCAGGTGGAATGTCGTATTTAGACAGCCATGCATTCCACTGTCCTGCCTGTGTTGTGGATACGCATGACACACCAGTAAGAACTCACTGAGTTACCAGTCGAGTCAAGGGTGACTCATCTGCATGGTTATTGCAAATATTCTATGAATGGTGACTATTGTGGGTCCGTTAGTGACCAAGTCTCATTGTGGTGAACTAACTATTCTAAATTCCACATGAAATGAATATCGACTACCAAACTACATTTGGTCTCATTCATGTTAATTAAAGTCTTGGGGATCAGTAAATCAGAATGAACCCCAGTGAACAGCCGGTGGCTTTGACCATTTGTCTTAACAAAGCTTAACAAAGAAAATACTATGAGGGAATTTTGGAGCACAACTCGTCGATCAATCCTAGTTCTCATTGGGCTTTGCTGACTATGGGGAAGCCCAAGACAGCCGCAGCTGAGCTGAATTGCCGTTGGTGAGTCGGGTCACGTCTCTGGAATGCCAGCCAAGGCCTCGACTGACGCTACAGATTACACACTGTATGAGGCAGAGATTAATTTAAACAAAATGTTTTAACGGCAATCACAGACTCCGAGGTTATGTGGCTGTTCTCCCGCAGGCTAGCGGCATACAGTGCATCATATTAAATGATCTGCATTTATTTAGGGCCTTTAACAATACACATTTACTTCTGAAGTGTATTCAGTTATTAAGGTGTTTCTTCTGCCAATTGTTTTGTCTGTTTTCTTATATAACTGTCTCGAATAAAATGGGGGAAGTTGAAGGGATTTATTTGAAAAAGTCCTTCGATTTGGTAATCATCCGATGTAACACTTGTTTTCTGGTGTTCATGTGAAAAACCAATAGTGCATTTATAGTAGCCTTGGAGAGATATTCACCATCCACAGGTGCTGTGAAAGTGAGTATGGAAATATTTGTTAAAAATGTGTTTTGATGGGCCGTGAAATATCCGAGTCGATATCATTTTCCAAAGCAAAAGTTCCAAGTATTTGTGGATCGGGGAACACGCAGTGTGAATCTTCTTCCATGGGTTCCAAACAATAAAGTCCATACACTTCACACATCAACACGGCAACATCCACCCCATCCGGAGCGGTTTGAGTCCGGAATCTTACTCAGGAGGTCTACAACATAAGCGTACGTGTCACCATAACAAGTGTCTACGCAGTCTTGAGTTAGACCCTTTTAGTCCATGTCGTCCACCCCTTTGCTGCCCACCGCCCGGCTCTCTCGCAGGGCTGACCTCTGAGCTCTGGGACCGTGGAATCTTATCGCTAGACAAACAGCTCCCACTGATTCGTGCTGCGGGAACCAGCCGGAATGGGCGGTTGGCAGAGAGTAGGGGCTGCTCCGGGGCTAAAAATAAAAGCCAGGAGTCGGAGACACCACAGAATAGGATAACGATTCCGGGAAGACTGGGCCTAGCCTCGGCTACGTTATATTACTCTTCTGGTAAACCTTACCCAAACAGAAATTATACTTTGGGAGCAGATACACGTTGATGGCGGCTGGTCGGCGGCCACGAAGCGAGAGAACGGAAAGATCTGAACACGAGATTGTTATTTTGGATTGGACTGTCTTAAGTGCTGATTTACACAGTGGCGGGAACATGTAACGGCCTGACCTCTGGGTGTAGAACATACTCATGACGGTGAACCTCAAACTCTCTCAGGCTACTCCAGCCACATTGGCACTTGCGACCATGATCTCTGTTTCTGATGACCGTGTGACGTCCTAGAATGCAGTTTATTGAGGATCTTTACATCTTATATCTTTATCTCATCATTGTTTGTGTTCACATCTGCTGGGGTTATCATTTCAACATGTATTATTTCATTGGATTATCGCCTGTGTTTGTAATTATGGGCCGTTACTGCTTAAGAAAAATAGGGCTTGACATTTGCGATTGTGGTTACATTATCTGATTATGTGGAACTTATCAGCATAACATTCTTGATGGATTATATTTTTATTAAAGCAAAGTCTCCCAGCAGTTAACAACAATTAAACGTTCTCTGGGCAGATCTGCGTTTCGCCACTCAGTATTCTGTGTGTGAAGACTGTCTTACCTCCAGGTCGTACGAATGTGTATCCCAGCTCCGTCTCGGACACCTGCAGGCCTTTATAGCGGACCTCCGGCTCCTCTTCCAGTCGCTCATGTTTGGGTTTCCGCTGGAACAGGCTTCGCAGCATGGCTGTGGCCGTGCTCTTCCAAAACCGATCCCAACGACGACTTAAACGCGAACCTCCAAAACGTCGCTCTCGGTTGACCTTCTCAGCCGACGGGGTAACCTCACATCAGCGAACAGCTCTTGCATCAGAGATCAGACTCGTTCATAGCCCAGGTATCCTTCTGGTGGGCCCGATGCCACTGGGGGGGCCTGGGCGCTTAACGTTTCTCCCTTGAGCCCTTGAACGGTCTGCTCAGTGTCAGGACGACAGCATTCGCTGTAATCACCTCTGTGGCGCTGGGCTCCGTGAGCCAAACACGGCTCGCGTTTTTTCAACGTCCGTAGCCTTCAGTCTCTAAGTGAAGGGGCCAGTGGCTCTGGATGGAGAAAAGTACCTCATGTGGATTTTATTAAGGACCTGGGTAAAACTTTGAGGAATCCTGCAGCCGGGTTAAAAACAAGTGGTGATGTAGAGGGGACTTCTGGGAGTGACTGGTAAAGCAGGTCCTTGACTCCGGCATCAGGCAGACATGCAGTAAAACACACATGTAATCCTTGTTTGGACGCCCGCTAGCTACTGCTCCGGCTCTTTTCACTGTGCTAAAAGTAAACCAAACAGAGGCAGTCCGCAAAGAATAGCAAGGATGTCCCCGGTGGAGTAGTTTGGTTTTAAGCCATCGTCAATTTGTCTTCACGCTGGGAAAGCACGGCTAAGCCCACTTTGATATTCAAAACAAAACCAAAAAGTAGAACAAGACGGCACAACAGAAGTTGCGTAACTAAAACGATCAGAAAAAACGATTGATTTTAAACTAAACACAAAGGAGACAGACCAGAGACATGGATGTCCCACACAGATGTTGTCTGTGTGTGTTGGTGGGCAGTCTTGGTCCCACTGGGTCTTAGCTCCACTGATGGGAGACCTTCCTCGACTGAGATTGGCCACGAGGTCTCTCACTTCCACTCCCTCTATTTTTCTCCCTCTCAGTCCCTCTGTCCGTCACCCACACAACCTATCACAACCTTAAGTGTGGTTAATTGTAGAACCCTTCCTCTTCGGTATCTCTATCTCTTCTGAGTCACCGACGCGAGCGGGATAGGGTGGGAAGAATGGCTGGGCTTCCTCACAGACTTATCTGAGTCCTCGGAGGCTGTGTGTTTATCTCCCGCTGGTTGAGACAAAGCGAAGTGTTACTTACTGGGTGACTCAAGTTATCCCAACAGTGCTTGAAGATAGTTTTCCCTTTGAAGCTTTGACTCTTATTCTATTTTAGATTTCGCTCTTTGTAGTGAAGCATCTGGCTGTATATCGTATAGTAATTAATTTCAGTTTCAGACACACTCTTTTTTTTTCCTCTATCTCATGCTACATATGAGCAGGCCTGGTTCCTTCTGCTCAGTGCTGGACTTATAACTTCTCAGTTGGACGTGTTCTGGCTTTGTCCGGCTCTGTTTGGGTAAGACGTCGTTCATCCACACTGAGAACAGTAAGTAGTCCTTACTCTGGTGGTCGCACTCTGCTGTTACTTATCTGGTACTGGGACTGGTTTTGTGTGTGTGTGTGTGTGTGTGTGTGTGTGTGTGTGGTGTGTGTGTGTGTGTGTGTGTGGTGTGTGTGTGTGTGTGTGTGTGTGTGTGTGTGTGTGTGGTGTGTGTGTGTGTGTATTTGCAAACATCCTTCCCAAGCAACGACCCCATCTCTTGCTCTCTCTCTCTGTCTCTCTGTCTCTCTCTCTCTGTCTCTCTCTCTTCCTAGCAACCTGTCCATCTTGGGTCAACTGTGTATATTTGTGTGCCGACTTTGTTACTATCACATGATGCATACATAGTAGTTTAACAAGGAGCATCTAATAATACATGGATACAAACATGTTCTAGTGTTCCCTCCATCGCACTGAGAGTTGTATCTCTTCATCTTGGTAGCAGCCGTGCTGGGATCCACGTCAGCACGGCCCAACGGTTCCTTAAGTGGCTATGAGTGAATGTTAATGTCCCGGAGGGCAGTCGTACGGTTTTTACCCAGCACAGTTAATTATAGTCTGTTTACAATTACGTTTCAAGCTCAACATGGGTACGCTAATGTTTTGGAAGATGAACTGTACTTTCACGGTGTAGTTAATTGATTTTCTCAATAATAAATACAAAAGGCCACATGGATACATAGTGGTCAGGGTGTTTTGGCCCCCAGCTGAAATGTTCTGAGTTTGACTCCCAGTGCCTGCCTTCTACCTGTGGGCATCCTTGGACAACCCCATAACCCCTAACTGCTCCCTAGTGCATCTGAAATCACTGTTAGTCTCTTTGCATAAAAGCATCTGCTAAACGACTAACTAGTAATGTTCACAACATGTGTTGTAGTGATGTTGAACAGCCGTCGACGTCCATCTACTGTTGACATTAAGGCACTCATAGTTATTAGGGTTATAGCGTCGAGGACAGACTGGCTGCAGTCAAGGGACAGCTCATCCCAAGCGAAGGGGGAGACTTCTCTGGTGGATCCCTGTCTGTCCCTCTGTCCGTCTGGCTGGCGCTGTATTTCCAAGAAAGAGTATTAACGTATTTCCCACGGCTCCTCCGCAGTTGTCATCCATGGGATCTGGTTCTACGATAAACAAGACTGCCAGCGCATTGCCCAGCGGATGAAAACGTGAGTACCGCTCGTTGTTGCCCGCCGCCCCCCACTCAGCCGAGTGACCGTCGCCATGTGAGTCAGAACTTCAGCCGCTAGCTCAGCTCGTGTTCATCACAATCACGAAGAGTTGGAGCCCCAGAGGGTTCACACACAAGCGGTTGCATGTGGTGTATCGGGAAGAATGACGAGAGGTATCCAATGCAAAAACAACTGCAGGGTAAAGACAATGAGGAGTAAGATATTAGGAATTGATATTTGTCTTAGTTAAGTTAGCTACTCTGTTTTGACTTTATTACAATTTTGTTAACTTTTCTTTATATATATATGTATATATAATATATATCCAGCTGTCGTGTAGCTTGCTACTGTATATTAGAGCCACATGTATTGAAATTGAAATATGACGAAATATTATGCATAACTCTGTACAGATGACTTTCTCTGTAAAATATTGTAAAAATATGCAATATATAAAAAAAAGGAACGTATGTAAAGCTAAGGTTTTCTGTGTGTGCAGTCTGACCCAGCAGGAGCAGGCCCTGGCCCAGTCCCAGTCCCAGGGGGGGGGGCCCTCTGCCCCCAGGGGGAGGCGTCGCAGCAGGGGGGGGAGGAGGAGGAGGAGAGGTGGGAGGAGGTGTGGAAGGCCATCCTGTTGACATTCTGCAGATGCTGGCCAAAGCACGCAACGAGTACGACAAGGTAGGGACCTCTGCGGCCGCCTCAAAGCGCTCCATGATGTGCTGTGGGAATTATCCTTCCCACCTGCCAGGGCGGACAAACGGACCAGCAAAGTGGTTTGATGCGTAACCCTGACTTCCCTACCTGCCAATTGTTCAAATCGACCTCCCGTTCGCTTTGGAGCCGTAATGTAGCGAGGAGGAGGCGGAAGGCAGTCGGTGTGAGCGTGGATTGAAGGGGATTGGGGTGTGCCTACCATCGCTCGCTGCTTGTTAGGTAGATCGGAGCCCGACGCTGCTATGATTGGTTGGAACCTGGACTTTGAGGCTGCATCACAGAAGGTTTTATTCGGGGATGACTCATGGTGAATCGATTTTAAAGGAAAATAACCACCACTCAGAGTTTCATTGTTATATTTAAGATGAGGTAGGACGGCTTGCCCCAATACGGGGGCAGTAAATCCAGCATAATGGAAGTCTCTGCATAGAAAGCTATGCCGTTAACGTTAAATCACACTCAAATCGAAATGTCTGTTTCATCCCTTTCCCCCTTTGTGTGTCTTAGGGAGGACAGTCTAGTTCAGAGCCTAAGGAGATTGGAGGCAGTAGCATGCTATTTGGGAACCCCCACCTCATCAAACCAATTCCAGTTAAAACCTATCACTCAGGTATGCACACCTACAGCGTTCTACTAGGACTGCCCCCCCCCCCCACCTGTAGGCTGCGGTCAGGGCGTGGGGATTGTGTGTTCAGGGAGGGTACTAAAGGTGAGGTTTTGGATCTCGATCAGAGCTTCAGCATGGGTTGTTCGCACTGTGTAGTAGGATCGGGTGGATAGGTTAAACCCGAACGGTATATCATGATTGAATACCATTATGACGTGTCACTGTCAATACCGTCTCAAAGCATCAAAGTCGCTCGTTACTAAGCTCTTGTTTCATTTTGTGCACACTTATTCAAAGGCCACCGTGATTGCTTTCATTTGAAGCTGGATTTTGTGAATTTTATCATCTTATTTTTTCTTTAACCCAAAGCTAAACATGCCATTTGTCATTTGCAAGGTTATTTGCACGGTATTATTATTGAAATTATGACTAATTAATGCATATTTGGGGGATCTTTGTGCTCGTCATCTTGCATGACTTCATTAGTTTAATTAAGAATTAAATAGGATCCAGACATGCAGATTCTTCTGTGACTTCAATGAACACATATTCGTACTGTGATCGACTAAAATCAGATTGAGGACAATAGGACGTAGAATAAGATTAAGGTTGGACAAGTCGCTTTATTCTCCCAATGGAGAATCTGAGAATAAAGGAAGAGATAATGATTTGCTACAACTCTAAAATCTGGAAAAAATCAGCACGAATGAGTGAGGTATGTTTATGTCTCAGTATCGCAAATCATGCAGACAATGTAGAGAAAAACATGAAACAATTGCTGGTTGGGAATCTGCTTGACAAAGTCATTCTGTTTCAGGCAAATGATAACCAGATATGATGCTAATTAAATTATTACTTTATGCTTAAATGCATACCTAGCTTCCTAACATAAAGTTCTGGAACTAAGAAGGCCTTGTACTTATTTGTTAATGGATTTATTAGGATTAAACAAGAATTGGGGGGAAAAGTGATTAGCAGACGATTGCTTCCACCCTGTGGCCGATGAGAGGATAGCAGGTCACAGCACATTGGAATCAGACCGTGATGAGATGCACTCTTGCTTAATCTCAAGATCAAGATTCTTATTTATCACATGCATAGTTTTACATGTACAACAAGTAGTGAAATGTATCCTGGCTTCGCTTGAAGACTGCGCTGACTATCAATTTGATAATATAAGTTAAAATAAAAAGGTTTAAAAATACTTATTAATCATAACATACTCCAACAAAGCCTAGACTATTATAGAGTGCTTGCTTAAAGTGCAGAGCCTAAAGGGCAGGTTGCAACGAACATTTGAATTGATAAGAGGGGTACGTTGAATGTTCTGGTTTAAAAACCTTATGATTCTGGAAAAAAAAAACGTCTTAAGTCTCTCAGTTCGCGGCAAATATAGACGGTAATTTTTTTTACGAATTACCCTTCAACTATGGACATTTTATGGACCCTCCACCAACCTCACCCTCTTGCTTTTCCCCATTGCCCTGAAGAACAATGGACCATTTACTTTATTGTACCTATACTGTTTGTTTTACCGTTTTGTCCTGCCTACTTGCACCACTCAGAATTATTGCTCTATTTAGAATTTATTTTATTAAAAAAATATGAACTTATTCCATTTACCAAATTGTATCCTTTGTACTTATTGCACCGTGACAAACGCAATTTCTCGTTCTATATTTATCTTGTACATATTTGTAATCGACAATAAAACTAGGCTTAGCAAAGATCTTATATCTGCCATATGTCTAGTGTGGGATGTTGCGTGTGTGGTGTGTGTGGTGTGGGTCTGTGTGTGTGTGTGTGCACGTGTGTGTGCACGTGTGGACACACCCTGCTACTCTCCACCTGTGAAGTTCCTAACAGAAGACTAACGTTCTTAGAATTGAATTGAAAGCTGACTTGACTTATTCTTACCCCCCCCCCCCCCCCCCCCCGCCAGGACGGGGACCCTGGGGAGCCCCGGTCCTCTCTCTGTCCACCCTGTGTCGGCTCCCAGCCCCCCCACCCGTCGCCCTCGGCCATCACGGGGGCCCCTCTCCCCCCGGCCCCCCCCCAGTTGGCTCCGCCCCCGCGTCCGCCGCCGTCCCACCCTCGGGTTCCGCAAGAGACCGGGGGGCCGGCCGGCGTGGCGCGCTCCTCTCCTACGACGACCCCGTGGGGGCCCCCAAAGCCGTGCGGGCCCAGCCGCGGCCGCCCCCAGCGCTCTCCCCCTGATGAAGGCCCCGATGATGGGGGACGGCGGGGCCCTCCTCGGGAGAGCGCCCAACGCTGCGGTGAGGGGCCCCGTCGCGGTGGGGCCCCCCGGGTCTCCCTACTCTGCGTACGTGGTCGCCGGGGCCCAGGGCCGCCACACCGGGCCCCTCCAGCCCCATCTGCCCCCCCAGCCTCAGCAGCCCCCCCAGCAGGGCCAGGGGCAGCTCTGCCCCGCCATCCAGAAGCTGATCCAGGGGCCTCGGGGCCAAGGAGGACCCCCGCCGCCGCCGGGGCCCCGCCTCGCTGCACACCGTGTCGGAGTCCCCCGAGAACCGGCTGTGTGACAACGGGCTGACGCTGGAGCAGCAGCAGCACCACCAACACCAGCTCCACCACCAGCACCTCCAGCACCAGCAGCACCTCCAGCACCAGCAGCACCTCCACCAGCACCCATCACCTCCACCAACAGCACCAGCACCAACCACCACAACCGCTCCAGCACCAGCCGCAGTATCACAGAGTCCACAGCAGACCACATCCAGAGACTCTTCCAAGCACAGGCCCAAGCCCAAGCCCAAGCCCTGGTCCAGGCCCAGGCCCAGGCCCAGGCCCAGGCCCAGGCCCAGGCCCAGGCCCTGGCCCAGGCCCAGGCACAGGCCCAAGCCCTGGTCCAGGCCCAGGTCCCTGTCTCTACCGCCCCCTGCTGCTCCAACCCCCCTCCCCCCCTCATCCCCTCCATGCAACACCCGATGCAACCAATCACAGCGGAGTCTGTCTCCTATCCCACCCCCAGCACAACCAGCATGTCTACTTTCACCCGTGCAAAGCCCCTCTCCGACAACCGCGGCGCCCCCAGCAGCCAGCAGGCTCCAGGTACGAAGGGGGCGCCGTTGGGTTTGAGAGTCTTCTTCCACATGGTGGTACACCTGCTACTAGGGATGGCGATCGTTAATATTTATTGATATCGATACCATTTTCGATGCTCCTTAACGATCCGAATCTTTATCGATACCACTATCGATATTTCAATACTATTATTTAGTGGAAACACAACTTAATTACTCTTGGTTCTCACCAAAAACTAAATTTCCCGTTTTTCTATGTTAACATTTGAACACATAATGATAACCTAATAGTCGTTTTTCTTTGCCAACCTGAACACATCATCACGCAGCACGTCTGAAACTTGATTTACTTCTTAAGATAACTAGCTTGTATGCTGCCGATTACAACATGGATTTCTCGATTGGATTACTATTTTTGCGACAGGAGCGACGGGACTCGATAGTGGTATCGATAAGCCCAAATTGATGATTCGGGATGAAAAAAATGGAACCGGGTCCTTGGTGTAACGGGTTTCGATCCCTATCCCTACCTGCTGTTACTTTGTTACATACCTTCACTTGTGGCAGGCTAATCTGCATCTTGCAAGCATTCGATGAAGTCAAAAATGACAATTGCCATGTTATCTATCATAAAATTCCTCAAATGGGCAATAACCTTCCCCTTCTATGTGAAGGCAAAGCTTTTGCCGCCATAATTATAAGTTACCACAACATGAAAAATAAATAACCGCAGTCTGCGTACAAAGAATCATCTATGAGTGGCAGTAGGCAGAGTACAGGCCCAGTTCTTATCCTAAAGGAGTAGTGTCACAATATCTAGTACAAGCGAGTACTGCTTCATACACCTCAAGGCTCACCACCTGCCACATCAAATCCATTTCCACCAACGGAGAACTCTAATTTATTTAGTGTTAAAACATCAGGCCACAACATTAAGGCCCAATCCCATTTCTACCCCTTACCCCTTCCCCTTACCCTCCCCCTTGTTTTGAAGGGGTAAGGGTAAGGGGGGAGGGGTAAGGGGTAGAAATGGGATTGGGCCTAACTCTGTTGCTCTGATGGTGCAGACTTTAATTGGAATCACAACATGCATGACGCAGTGATCTCTAATCTTAGAAAACAGGCGAGTGTGACTGTGAACGGCCCCTTAAAGTTGCACCTCGATTTAAAACACTCAATGTAACATCTGGTGGTTTCCTCCTGGTCGTCACCCTGACGGTAGGTCTCCTCTTAACGGTGCCTTCCTGTTGGTTCTCCCCCAGGGACGTCCTCCACCATGCCAGGCGTGGCCCCCCATGAGCTGCTCCAGAAGCTCCAGCTGGTGCACCAGGAACAGGGCCAGACCCCCCATGAGGCCCGCGCCACGGCCCAGGGTTCGCCCCTCGATTCCAGGGTCCCGCTCCAACTCAAGACCCAGGCTCCGCCCTGGGCCCTGGCGATAAGGAGGCCATGCGATTCCCGGTAAACGATTTCTGCAGCGATCCTTATAAAACAAAGAGTAATTTATAATGTATAAAACATAATTAAATGATCCTAGCTGGCGTATATTTGTGTATTCTATTTTAAGTTGAGATGCATAGCACTTTTCTCACTTCTGTCCAATCACCAAATACAATAATAACTATAAGTAAAAGATGTATTAGTACATTTCCCGTAAACATTTACAATATATACCTAGATTTTATAGATATATTTATTAGTTCTATCAAGCGATTCAAATATTTAATCGCGATTAATCGCATTAATCGCCTTTTTTTTTAATAATAAATTGGGTTAATCGCGCGATAAAAAAATGAACGCCGTTAAAATTGGTTTGAGTTAACGTCGTTAATAAGGCGTTTAACTGACAGCACTAATATTTATATTTTTTTGGAACTTTATTTTCATATTTTCAGCTATACATAAAATACAAACAGCAGCAATAAACAGACAACCCCCCCCCTCCCTTAATATTATATTATTATGTTATTATTTTATAGGATCATTATTGTATGCCTGTGCACGTTGGTCCACGTTGGTGGCCCCCTGTTAACCCCCCCCCCCCCCCCCGTCCTCTACCCCGTGCTGGGTGGGTCCGCAGGTCGCCTCCCCCCAGCGCATCCCGGCCACCGTGGCCCCCACGCTGCTCCTCTCGCCCAGCGTCTTCTCCCAGGCCAAGGCGGCGGGGCCCCCCCAGGACGGCGGCCCCGCCCCGGGCCCCCCCGCCCCGCGCCCCCCCGCCCCGGAGGAGGCCCCGGTGCTGTCCAGGGGCCAGCTGCAGGACACCCTGCTGCACCTCATACGGGTACGGGCTCAGGCCCGGGTCAGGGTGGGCTCAGGGTGGGGTCAGGGTCAGGGTGGGGGCAGGGTCAGGGTGGGGTTGGGCTGGGGTTAGGGTTAGGGTTAGAGGTAAAGGTCAGAGGTAAAGGTTAGGGTTAGGGTTAAGCTGGGGTTAGAGGTAAAGGTCAGGGTTAGGGTTAAGCTGGGGTTAGAGGTAAAGGTCAGGGTTAGGGTTAAGCTGGGGTTAGAGGTAAAGGTTAGGGTTAGAGGGTTAGGGCTAGAGGTAAAGGTTAGGGTTAGAGGGTTAGGCTGGGGTTAGGGTTAGAGGGTTAGGGTTAGAGGGTTAGGTTAGGGTCAGAGTTAGTGTTGGGTTAGAGGTAAAGGTTAGGGTTAGAGGGTTAGGTTAGTGTCAGAGTTAGGGTTGGGTTAGAGGTAAAGGTTAGGGTTAGAGGGTTGGGGTCAGGATCACCTTGGTGACTGTTTTCCATGGACTTTTATTCAGTGATTTTATTAAAGTATACATTTTTCCCCAGAGAGAGAGAGAGAGAGAGAGATTTAGTATTGAGAAAGATATCTGTATAGTACTACTTAGTAGCAAAATAAAAACACGAAAATCTTTGGCCAAACATTACAGGTGTTATAGTGCTGTATATCATGTGTGTGTGTGTTTCTGTTGCAGACGGACAGCTCCTTCATCGATTGCATCTACAAGGCGTACATCGGCGGCCTGGCTAGAGACAGCCAGTTCTGAGGCCCCCCCTCCTTAAGAAGCCACCCTATCAACCACTGCCTCTAACCACTGTTACGCCAGCGCCACCTACCTATGCAACCGCCTCTCTTGGTCAACACACACGCACGCACACACACACACACACACACACACACACACACACACACACACACACACACACCCCTGCACGGCTTCAGTTCAATGCTCTGTGGGACTTATCTACCTATAGGCCATATTGGCTCTAAACACTAGCTAGTGTTTAAAGCCAAGAAGCAATGTGGCGGATAGCGGTGAATAAGGCGCATGGGATTAGTTATGGTTCCAAGTTGGCATCGCTCATGTATCAGAGAGTGAACGGAGGGCACACTTCCCACTGTGTTTAGGAGAGGAAACCGTTGTCTTAATATCTGAATGTAGCAGAATCGTTTTCAATATTAATGGTCTCATTCCATCCATGCCGTCTTTTACCCGCTATTCCGTCTGATGGCTAAGAAGCAATAAAATAAACAGACTTTTATACATTTGAGTACATGCACGGATGTGAACTGGAATGTCACGTCATTCCAGTTTCATTCCGGTCATTTTATAGATAGTTTTTATCCATTTAATGTTTTCAAAAGATATTCAGAGTTCACTTTTTATTCGTTCTTCATTTGGGTGTATCAAAAAATATAAAAATTCTGCCCCGGTTATTAGTAAATATAACTGTTTTTTACAAACGAGTAACGGTAAAGTAAAAGTTAGCGGAAAGCTAAAGTAGCAGCGATTAATATTGAGCAACATTTTGAACATTTCAGAGACCATGTAGCCAGGTAATATGTTCCATCGTTAAAATAATGTTATTTGTTTAAAATGGAAAAGGAAATTATTCTTCATTTGTTATTAAGTATTCAAATTTGTTGAAGAAAATGTATAGAAGCCAGAAGAATTGCACTAGGCTGTTTATGCACTGCTGGCTCATCGGATAGAGCTAGCGGCGTAGCTAGCATGCTTTTACTGATCGGACAATCCAATCAATTATTGGGGCTTTCGTCTAAGAGAGGTAGGGGGATTTGACTATTGCAACACAGATGGTACTTTTGGCATTAACACCAAGCAGTGTTATATGTAGGCAAGTTTCCCCCCTCATGATGTGGTCGAACTGGTGGTTTCAGACATGGGAGAAGGCAGTATAACTGAAGTTGTTTGGGTGTTTTCCTGCTTCAGTCAATAAAGAGGTCTCAGCCATACATGTTGCCATTCGGAGGAACAAATACTTGAATCCCGCCACATGGAAATACCAATATTTTTCATACGTGTCACTTATATCAATGGTCATGTCATATGTTGGTGAGATATCACGTTGAAGAAGAAAACAAAAAAGTGTAATAAAAATAACCTTATTGGGTTCTCGTAGTGAGCAAAGGGAATCTGATAGCCAGCCTACAGCGGTTCAACTGAGCAAAAATATCTTGAGAGATTTTCCATTTTTTTTTACTCATTCTTAAAACTGTAGGCTATTCTCCTACAGACATACCTCCAGCATGTAGTGTTTTAAAACATTTTAATGTGTACGTTCTGGTTTAACAAAGGCCACACTAATTTGCATACGAAAGGTCTTTGAAAAACTTTTCAAATCACCAATTTTGATATATCGAATGTAGAAAATACTTTTCAGGTTTTAGAAATTCTCATTATTTTCAAAGACATTGTAAACCCAGGGAATGCGAGCACACAGATCTCATTTAATACCTTTCTGTCATAAAACTCCTGTCTGTAAATAACCACATACAAATTGGATATAAACGATTTTCAACTCCCTTGGTCTTGGCGTTTTGTTCCTTGTTTGTTTCTGTCTTTCAACAGATCCTAATGTGATAATCACCGGGCTACCATTTTACCTCAGGCCATTATGTTCTTTTCCTGTAATCAATAGCATAACAAACTGTACAATTAACCTTGCTTTTCTCCCCCTTATTTCAAACAATACTCAAAAGACCTTGTCTTCATTAAGCCTCTCTCCAAAGTACACATCGCTTTACCCAATATAAAATCAGTCCATGTTTGTTATGCTCGTTGGAGCGCAGAGCAACAGCTGATAGCTGACATTTGCTTTCTCTGGTGAGTTAATTAAACCGTCCTGTGGATCTTAGCTCCAAGATGGAGGACAGACAGCAGAGTAGGATGGGATCATGGTCGGCTGTTCTACGGTCAAGAATAATAATGGTCTGCTGCTCTGTGCTTTGAAACAGCAGAACAGTCGCAGTCAGTTGCCTTCTGCAAGTTTCACTCAGCTAGTTTCCTGGCCTACATAGTCAGCTTATTAGACATGTTAGTATGTTTTTAGTTTGTTTGACATCTTTTACTTCACCAGTCATTTGGTGTTTGATTCCCTTATGCTTTCAGCAGTTATTGTATTTTATGTGGGGTTGGACTTTAGCGAATAATCTCGTGATAATCTTAGAGAATTTGACAAGCGATTTAGCAATCTTAAATTTTTTAACCATTATATTTCATTCAAAATGTATTTTTTATTGTATTAATCTGAGGTTTAATATCAGCCTCAATCTCCTAACGTCTTCTATTCTTCCTAATCATTGAAACCTCATTGTGATAAATCCTTTGATGGATTATGGTAAAAAAAACAGGTCTGCAGATTTTCAATAGCATTGTTGCCGAGATTTAATGAGATGTAGTGACTGGTTCATTAATGCTGTTTTTAGGCAGTCTGCATAATTTCCCCTGCAAACGGGCCGATTCTCCCATGGCCATAAAGCTAAAGAGTAGATCTACAGGCTGTGTACCCCCCCTCGTAATGACTGTAGCAGGGGCAGCACCGTGCTATCATTAGCCAGATAGTTAGCATTGATTCATGGACAGTTTGCATGAGGAATGTGGCCTGTGGGAACCGTTGTCAGCTCATCTTCTACTGTACGTGTGTATATGTGTGTGTGTGTGGGGGGGGGGGGGGGGGGGGGGGGGGGGGGGGGGGGGGGGGGGGGGGGGGGGGGGGGGGGGGGGGGGGGACTGGACGCATTGTTAATGACCTGTCAATCACTGCTCCTCCTTCTCGACTTTACACTCTCACACACACACTCACACACACTCATTCTGTAAACTGTATCTTACCTTAATTGAATATGTCAGAGCAAACAAGTCTTCAAATTATAATTTTCAGTTTACAGTATAGATTTTGACCTTACTTTTCCAAATCTTTATCATGGTGTCCTCAGTGTGTGTGTGTGTGTGTGTGTGTGTGTGTGTATGCGGGATGTGCACTTAACAGTCCCATTCGCTCTAATGTTAGTGATGACATGTGACATCAACACAGGACTCTTAGTTGCTGACCTCAAATCCTTGATATTCAGAAACCGACAGATAAAAACACGAATACATCAGAAACAAGTTTCAAAGGCAGCTTATCTTATCCGAGCAGATATATCATAATGATGAGGCACAGTAGCTTGAGAACTGTTCTTTTTTTTCCATCCTTCCACTAATTTGGGAAGCTGAGGATGTTTTGGTTGTGCCTTACTGCTCTCTGTTAACACACTCTTCACTAACACAAACTCTCCCAAGGAGATATAGAATAGAATGAACTAAAAGAACGACAAAACGCCCACCAATAGAAACTCCCCACACAGGAGCCGATGAGTTCCAGCTCATTGGTGACAGACGCTGATTGAGCCGAACCTGAGTCCGAGCCAACCCTGATCAATAGCCACTTTCGTGTGTGTGTGTGTGTGTGTGTGTGTGTGTGTGTGTGTGTGTGTGTGTGTGTGTGTGTGTGTGTGTGTGTGTGTGTGTGTGTGTGTGTGTGTGTGTGTGTGTGTGTGTGTGTGTGTGTGCCGACAAGGGTAGGGTCAGCAATTTGGGCAGGGATCCTTTTTTGGTCACATCAACTCGAGTCTTGA
>NC_044066.1:18439357-18446857 GCF_902167405.1 Gadus morhua | reverse complement strand
CGGGCCGGCGCCGGGCATGCTGGGAAACGTAGTCCGGCCGGAGCGGGAGCGAGCGTGGCGCGGGGGGGAAGGAGACGAACGCCGCTGCTGTGGGCCGCGGTGTTCGTCTGTCTCTGGCTCGGCGCTCAGGCCCAGATGAAGATCCCCCCGGAGACGTGAGTGTTGTGATGAATGATGATGATGGTGATGGCAGGAACACATGGCTGTACTGATACTGATTGCACTCTTCTACTGTACTGTACTTAATGTTCTATGAAGGGCAAACCAAACACCTGACCCCGTTTAAAAAAGAATTGTTTCAGATTCACTTCCCCTTTAAACGCCTCTGCATCCAAATTTCAATCAGTGTGCTGCTTTCGAAGCAGACGACATAACAATCCCTTTAATGCTACAAACATTTCACCATTGATGCACAAAGCAAATGACCATTTTCCACTGAGCTTTCCTCCAACCACGGTTTGGTCAGCCAGACCGGTGTTGCCCTTCGAGTACCTGTTTTGTTTTTGTTGATCTCTCAACCCTCTCCAGTACCCACCTCTATGGCACGGCCCGACATCACATATTGAATACTATAAGCCAACAGCTCATATACTGCCTGTACATGGGGTAAAGCACCCGTCTGGCTCCCGTAGATCAGCGGGCCAAGGTTATAGGCTGCTGGAGATTGCTAGTGGATGGCGGGCCGCTTTTTATTGAGGCTTATGGTCCAACCACTCATATGAAATGAAAGAGATTAGCAGGTCAGTGTAATGCTTGTGTAGGTCATACCACTGTGTTGGACGCGCTTAGTTGTATCTTCCTTTTTTATTTCATTTCAGCTGTTAGCAAAGTCCCGGCCCCGACAAAGCCAACGCCGCGTTGTGTCTCTCTGTCCGCGTATCTGTCCGTCCATCAGGTTGTTCTTTTGGCGGTCCAGTTTCATTCAGTTTTCTGTGACACAAAGGCAGTTTGTCTTTGTTTAGCCAGAACCCAGACGTATCTGTTTGTGCCTGAGTAGCTCCTGTGTCAGGCCTTTACTCTGCTGACCGCAAACACTAACAGATCAATAGACTTCAGTCAGTTTACTACAACCTATTAGCTGTGTGTCAGTGTGTTTGTGTGTGTGTTTGTATCTGTGCGTGTGTGTGTGAATCAATGTTTGTGTGCAAGTGTGAATCAGTGTTTGTGTGTGAGTGAGAGTTTATGCAGTGTGTCTATCTGTTTATGAGGGTGTGTGTGTGTGTGTGTGTGCGCCTGGGTGCATTTGTGTGTGACAGAGAGAGAGAGAGGGGCAGAGAGAGGCAGAGAGAGAGAGAGAGAGAGAGAGAGAGAGAGAGAGAGAGAGAGAGAGAGAGAGAGAGAGAGAGAGAGAGAGAGAGAGAGAGAGAGAGAGAGAGAGAGAGTGTTTGTTTGTCTTAGAGAGCATGAGAAATGGGATGTTATAGTTTGTGTTTAGGACTAATGGCCAAGGAGTTTAAACAAAGAACAGAGTGGATGATGCAGGATTCTTTGGAACCGGGTATTTGTGTCCTGGATGATAAACTGGGACTGGGAAAAACACAGAAGAAGATGGCAAAGTATTTATTGATATCAAAAGCTTTACTATAATTGAATACAATTTAAACAAACAGGATCAATCGGTTACTTAAAATAACATGCCAACTTTATGTTCCTTCCATTTCTCTTTGAGTCCGGAGGCACTGGCCGGCTTTATAGACCTCTAATCTGTTTCTTAGCAGTGTTGTCTGACAGTGAGAGATTAACAATCCAGTCACAGTGGGGTGCACCGGGCCACGGAAATACACAGCCCAGCGCATGTCTCTACACCTGGGGAGGATTTGGCAGCGCAGGAGGCGGTTCAGGCTGGACATGACCTGCTGCCTCCTGCCAAGAACTCTCAGCTCTTTATCTGCCTGCACTGAACACTTGGTCCGCCTCCAAGAAGATAGATGGACTCTAAACGATGAAGTGTGATCACAAGTGTTAAAGGGGAGGCTCAATAACACATTATCTCAAGGAGATTTATTTTTAGGGTTGCTGATGACTAGAGAAGTACTTATAGTGTTTATGTAATAGACTACATTGGCCAGATTTCGTAGCTGCATGCTTTAGATGTGGACCTGCTTCCCAGGGCAGTAGCATATGGCTTCAGCAGCTCGGCTTTACTGCGTCTGACGTACAGGCCTACCTCTGCTGGAGCCATATGTGTAGTTGTAAACGTAGGTTAGTAGGTTGATGCTGGCTGGTAGAAACATGACTGCGTCGTTATTGTCTGCTATAGCTTCATTCAGGAAATTTAAGATAATGATAACGTGTCCGTTTGTCCAAACTCAAAGAGAAATGTATGGAATGTAAAGTTGGCATATTATTTAAAATGTATTATTCTACTTCATTTAAGAATGCTCGATTCTGATTGGCTGGGAGGGGTGCATCAATCCGACATATTGCCCGCTGATTTGTCGGTTCTACTTGCTGCTGACTGAGCACAGTAGATCAATACGCCGCTTGTATCGTTTTCTATCACATACATTTCAAACGTGAGGTCCATTGTAAAAATAAACCTTGTTTAAAAAAGTTTCTAAAATGTGTCGGAATTCTATCAGAGGGTCAGTTGATACATAGTTTTGCAAGCAAGATACAATGTAACAACTACGTTATTAAACTAGTGATCAGATGTAGCCTATTATTAACAACTACAGACCAATATCAAATCTACCCTTCATAAGTAAAATCATTGAGAAAGTTGTCCTCCAGCAACTAAATCACTTCCTGGCATCAACTGGTTGCTATGACACCTTCCAATCAGGATTTTGACCCCTGCACAGCACTGAGACCGCCCTTATTAAAGTTGTAAACGACATCCGTCTTAACACAGACTCTGGCAAAGCCTCAATACTAATGCTACTTGACCTCAGTGCTGCATTCGACACTGTAGACCATTCATTACTTCTGGAAAGGTTAGAAAACTGGGTGGGGCTTTCAGGCACTGTCTTAAATTGGTTCAGGCCCTACCTACAAAATAGGAACTACTTTGTTTCCATTGGCGACTTTGTATCAGAATCAACCAACGTGACATGTGGAGTCCCACAAGGTTCGATCTTAGGACCCTCTTTATTCAACATCTACATGCTCCCACTAGGGCAAATCATGCAAAATAACAATATTGACCATCATTGCTATGCTGATGACACGCAAATCTATGTATCGCTATCACCAAATGACTATCGGCCCATAGATCTGCTGTGCCAGTGCATTGAGCAAGTGAAGGAATTGATGTGCCGAAATTTCCTTCAACTAAATGAGGACAAAACAGAGATAATTGTATTTGGTTCTAAAACGGAAAGGCTTAAGTAACCCAACACCTTCACTCTGTCCCTGAAAACCTCAATCAAAGCCAGAAATCTAGGGGTTATCATGGATTCAGATTTACATTTTGACAGTCACATCAAATCAGTTACAAAATCGGCATATTATCACCTTAAAAATGTAGCAAGACTTAGAGGGCTCATGTCCACCGAAGACTTACAAAAACTTGTACATGCCTTTATCACTAGTAAGCTTGATTACTGCAATGGTCTCCTCACAGGTCTTCCAAAACAAACTCTGAGGAAGCTTCAGCTTGTTCAGAATGCTGCTGCTCGAGTTCTAACAAAGACCAAAAAATTTGATCATATTACACCAATTCTGAAATCGTTACATTGGCTTCCTGTAGGTCAGAGAATTGATTTTAAAATCATGTTGCTAACCTATAAATCCCTACATGGTTTAGGCCCAAAATATTTAACTGATATGCTTCCACTACATCAGCCTTCTAGACCACTAAGATCCTCTGAGACCAATCTGTTAATTATTCCCAGAGTAAACACAAAACATGGGAAAGCAGGATTTAGTTACTATGCAACAAATAGCTGTAATAAACTCCCAGAGGATTTAAGACTTGCCCCAACTCTGAGCACCTTTAAAACAAGACTGAAGACTTTTATGTTTGCTATAGCTTTCTGCTAAAATCTTAAATACATTGCACTTTCTAAAAAGCTTTTTTAACTTTGCCTTTATTTTCTTTTTAATACTAAAATGCCTTTTTCTATTTTAACCATTTCTTTGCATATGTTTTTCTTTTACTTATCTATTATTTTATTTTATTGTATGACAATGTTTATATGTGAAGCACTTTGAGTCTGCCTTGTGTATGAAAAGTGCTATATAAATAAAGTTGCCTTGCCTTGCCTTGCCTTGCCTTGTGTGGTTGCTTTAGAAACGAGTTACCTACAGCTGAGCTAACGTTATTCACCGTAGTTCTAAAGGGAACTACTTTTCGAGGGAGATGAACTTAAACAGAGTACACATTTAATAAGAATGCAATACGAATAAGAAAAAGGCTAATTATTAAAGTTTTTGAATTGTCTTATTATATTGGCCATGAGCGAGAAGTAGAATAAACGGAATAATCACCTCAAGGCAGGGCAATAAACAGTTTGATATGCCCGGCTCGTGGAAGGTTACCGCCCTCGACTTCGTCTCGGGCGGTACGCCGTCCACCAGCCGGGCATATCAAACTGTTTATTGCCTTGCCTCTCGGTGATTATTCATTACTTATTTTTCTTAATTAACCGACTTTTCAAGTTTTTGTTTTTGTTTGGATTTGTTTAAATTATATTTGTTTGTAGCAATTTTTTCGGTATGAATAAATAGGCCTACTTGGTTTCTTCTTCTGTGTTTTTCGCAGCCCCAAAGAATCTCCAGAGCCTCATCCACGCTATTCTTCGTATAAACTCCTTGGCAATTCAGCCAGACTTTCCCTTTATTGGAGACGCCGGAGACTACATTTTTTTTTTAAATTCCCCTTACCATAACGATTCATTCATAAATTTCAAGTCAACCGTGCAACAACCATGCTTCCATGCATGGCTTTGACCATTGTGGCGTGAGCTAACAGGGAGCTAGCTGAACCCCCGCATTGAGCCATCTGTTGGTCCATCCTGTTCCGTCTTATGTCAGCTCAACCTGGCTGAACCCGCCGTCCGTCAGCCGCGCTGTCACACGTCAACCACTTTGACTTTTCACGTCAGCAGTAATTCAAGCTCATTCAACTGACTGGTAGAATATGCCATCGTTTTTTTTTGGTCTTGCTTTGCCATGAACTTAACGAAGTCTGAAATTGAAGTATGTGCTTTACGTTGCGTCTGCTGCGCATCTTATCTGAGAACAAACCTCTTATGCCAGGTTGTACTGTCTGTCTACCCTGGTTCATCAGGCTAATCCTCTCGACGTCCTCTGTGTGCTTAGGGTGCAGCAATGGGCCGAGACGTTTGGAAAGCAATTACTCGCTCTGTCCAGCAGATACTCTGGAGCCAAACTACTGCAGAAGGTAAAATATACCCCCCCCCCCCCCCCCCCTCCACACACGCACTGACGAACTGACAGACACACACACACACACACACACACACACACACACACACACACACACACACACACACACACACACACACACACACACACACACACACACACACACACACACACACACACACACACACATTTTACTGACACACTCATGGCAAACCACCTATTTCTATTGCCATCTACTATTGCTGTATCAGTAAGTAGATAATGCGTGCGCGTGACTATGTGTTGGCAGATTATATTGGTGTAGCATATGGGGGAAAGGCCTGCTAGGCGGTCGACAGGGTGGCGAAAAAAAAGAAAAAGAAAGCATCCTCATTACTAACGGGCGCGCGCACACACACACACACACACACACACACACACACACACACACACACACACACACACACACACACACACACACACACACACACACACACAGCTTTTTCATATTTGACTACCATGATGTCATCCTTGTTCTAACTTTCTTATGAGTGTGTGTGTGTGTGTGTGTGTGTGTGTGTGTGTGTGTGTGTGTGTGTGTGTGTGTGTGTGTGTGTGTGTGTGTGTGTGTGTGTGTGTGTTTCTGTGTGCATGCATGTTGCTGGGATGTTATTGGATTAACCTGGGCGGAGTTTATGGAGTAGTCGATAGTGAAACATGTAGATAAATATACATACATTATTATTAGTTATTTGTGGTAATAGTGCACTCTCTTAAAATATGAAATGATTTGTCATTATGCTGAGCGTTGTTATATTTGAAACTGCCAAACCGTTTCTCATGCGAAAGCAAAGTTGTCATTAACCTCGCTTACGGTATATTTACGTTAATTTTGGATTTTAATATGGCAGAGTATCGGCAAAAAAAGTCCCATGATGGTTTCTCATGTACGAGCCATATTCTGTCGTTATCAGCTCCTTTTATTCCCCCTCTGGTCGTCTTGTTTGCCTAGTTCATGGACACCAGGACAATCTGTACAGAGTAGGCTGTAAACTATAATATGAAAACATGTAATTGCGTCTATATAATGGAAATAGGAACAGTAGCGATGATAAACAAAGTGGTAATTGTCGTCTGTTTATGAAGCGCAAATGTTTGCTTTAGGTGCAATCAAAGGTCTTATTGTACAGTGTGTTTGTTTCATACTGGAGCCGGTACATCACAGACGGCGCTTCAGCAATTAGTAAGCTGCGGAAGCGTAGATAAGTTCAATATATAGATAAGTCAATAAGTTCCTCTTCCTTGGAAACTTGATGAAGTTGTGACTAAGCAGGTTGGATGGGAGATAGTGATTACACATAGACTAGATATTGAATAGGTATTGAGTTGTTATTGAGTAGGTATTGGCTAGTTATTGACTAGGTAATTAGTAGATATAGACAAGTTACTGCCTCGATATTGACTAGATACTGATGCGGTATGGACTAGATATGGATTAGATATTATGTCAGAAGTTACTTGAGGTGTTTAGTAGATTTGTACTAGATATGGCGCAGTATTGACACGGTATTGAATGCAGGTTGCCAGTGAGTTTAGTGATAAGCAGTGTTCAAGATTTATTAAGGAACTTGGTGAAGAGTTATTTAATATAATATAAAAATCTGGGTTATGTATGAGAGAGAGAGAGAGAGAGAGAGAGAGAGAGAGAGAGAGAGAGAGAGAGAGAGAGAGAGAGAGAGAGAGAGAGAGAGAGAGAGAGAGAGAGAGAGAGAGAGAGAGAGAGAGAGAGAGAGAGAGAGAGAGAGAGAGAGAGTGTGTTGTGGTCAGTTCCAGGCAGCGCTTCACAAATCTGGTACATGCCTCTGTAGTGGCAGTACACAAGCATTAATGTTGTGTAACATCAGTAAATACTGTGTGTGTGTGTGTCTTTTTATGTGCGTGCATTCTGTCTATTCATCGACAGAATGGCATAAACAGAGCTTGTACTACATGGAATGGCTTTAATGTTTCGCTATGATAGGGCTACCAACTGATGATGCACCAGGCGGTATTTAATCTAAAACATGAGATTTATTTCAGGCGGAAATTAAGTCCTTCACTGAGGCTGTGCTCTAGCTTTCTTTACTCCTACCAAGGAGTGTCCATTTTGATTTTTCACTTGCACAACAATCCCACAGGTGTTATCTTTCT
>NC_044066.1:18399357-18436857 GCF_902167405.1 Gadus morhua | reverse complement strand
TTCCCTCTCTTCCAGGGATTAAGTGGACTCCGGATGACAATGGGGTCGTGACCTTTGACTGCAGGAACAGGAACTGGTAATTTGCTCTTCCTCCGTTGCGCTTCCTGCTGGGCCGAGCGGGCTAATGAGATCTCCAGGGTGCATGATGGTCCGTGATGGTCCGACCTGGTGTGATGATGCATGATGTGTCAGAGTGTAACAGGCCTGAGTAGAACAGACCATAATAGTATAGGTCCAGGAAGGATCCAACAGGACAGGGTAATGCATGCTATACAACACCGGACGTATTGTACGAATCAAGAACGAGATCAACAGGGATCATTATAGGAACCAATGAACCAGGAATCAAACAGAAATTAATTCAGAAGTCAGTAAGTTCCCTGATAGCAGGGTCCAAGAACTCCTTTTAAACTAAGTAAGGCACCTTTAAAACACTAATTGGAACGACGGCGTTCACCTTAAAGCACCTCCTCCTAATCCAACCTTCTCAACCCTGATCTGTACAACCAGTCCTCTCTGTCCAGGAGCCAACCTTCACCTTGATGCACTGATGTCTGGGGAATTACCTGTCACACAACCTCACACAACCTCACACAACCTCACACACAGACACAGACACACACACACACACACACACACGTACTCTCAACTCATGGGTTTTGTAATAAGCCCCTCACACTATCCGTGCCACTCTGACCCCTGTAGCGTGTTAGCCTTATAAGCTACTTCTCTGTAAGAAGATTGGTTGACCTTAACGACCTGTCTGGTGTTGATTTTTTGCATTGCAATTCGATCTTCATATTTATTCATTGAGATATATGCATCTTGTTAAAATAATTAATAATTTATATTGTATTGTTGCATATACATATTTGTGGATGTACTTCTCCATTTGACAGTAATCTCCTCCTTTGCATGGATTTTTTTTGATTTCCCAGGATCCATCTGCCCCTTAATAGACTTTGGACCAGATTAGGTCTGTGCGGTTTTAGGAGATCTCTCAGGTTCCTAGAAGTCGTAGCTCTGTGGTCAGGCTGGCAGACGGGGTCAGAGGGTACGGTTCGGTACAGAACCCAATCTCATTTGCAGTAACGGGCTTGGAGCGCCGGGGGACAGCGATGGAGGGATGGGGGGCAGGAGTGGACACGCAGGGAGGAATACAGAGAAGAACAAAAAACAATCGTAGGGTTGGAGTGTCCGGCTGCTCCAGTCTACTGCCTGGTCTGTCCGTCTGACCGTCTGACTCCCTGTTCATCTACGGCTGCCTGTTTATCTTTCAAACTCTCCCAGACTCTTCTCCAAAACTTTTTTTAGTTGACAAAGGTATACACACCCTGTATACCGTTCTGAATTTGTCTCTATGTTGGTCTAAATTATTTTCTTTGTTTTGAAGGGTGGTGAAAAGTTGTATGATTTTCCCTAAAAAAATGTATTCAAGTGTTTATGTTGTGTCTCTCTCCCTTCTTCTCTTTGTGTCTCTGTTTCTCTCTGTGTGTCTCTGTCTCTCTGTCTCTCTCTCTCTGCTTCCCTCTGTTTGTCTCTCTCTCTCTCTCTCTCTCCCTCCCTCTCTCTCTCTCCTTCCCTCTGTGTCTCTCTCTCTCTCTCTCTCTCTCTCTCCTCTCTGTGTGTCTCTGTCTCTCTCTCTCTCTCTCTCTCTCTCTCTCTCTCTCTCTCTCTCTCTCTCTCTCTCTCTCTCTCTCTCTCTCTCTCTCTCTCTCTCTCTCTCTCTCTCTCTCCTTCTCACTGTGTGTCTCTGTCTCTCTCTCTCCCTCCCTCTCTCCTTCCCTCTGTGTGTCTCTGTGTCCCTCTCTCTCTCTCTCTCTCTCTCTCTCCTTCCCTCTGTGTGTCTCTGTGTCCCTCTCTCTCTCTCTCTCTCTCTCTCTCTCTCTCTCTCTCCTTCCCTCTGTCTGTCTCTGTGTCTATCTCTTTCCCTCTCTCTCTCTCTCTCCTTCTCCCTGTTTGTCTCTCTCTCTTTCTCTCTCTCTCTGTCTCTCTCTCCTTCCCTCTGTCTGTCTCTGTGTCTATCTCTCTCCGTCTCTCCTTCCCTCTGTTTGTCTCTGTGTGTGTGTCTCTCTCTCTCTCTCTCTCTCTCTCTCTCTCTCTCTCTCTCTCTCTCTCTCTCTCTCTCTCTCTCTCTCTCCTCCCTGTGTGTCTCTCTCTCTCTCTTTCTCTCTCTGTCTCTCTCTCTCTCTCTCCTTCCCTCTGTTTGTCTCTGTGTCTCTCTCCCTCTCTCTCTCTCTCTCTCTCTCTCTCTCTCTCTCTCTCTCTCTCTCTCTCTCTCTCTCTCTCTCTCTCTCTCTCTCTCTCTCTCTCTCTCTCTCTCCTTTCCTCTGTGTGTCTCTGTGTCTCTCTCTCTCTCTCTCCTCCTCCCTGTCTGTCTCTCTCTCTCTCTCTCTCTCTCTCTCTCTCTCTCTCTCTCTCTCTCTCTCTCTCTCTCTCTCTCTCTCTCTCTCTCTCTCTCTCTCTCTCTCTCTCTCTCTCTCTCTGTGTCTGTCTCTCTCTCTCTCCTTTCCTCTGTGTGTCTCTGTGTCTCTCTCTCCAGGTACATCCAGGCAGCCTCTTCCCCTAAAGACGTGGTGATCGTGGTGGACGTGAGCGGAAGCATGAAGGGCCTCAGACTGACGATAGCCAAGCACACCATCAACACCATCCTGGACACGCTGGGCGAGAACGACTTTGTCAACATCATAGCTGTAAGTAGGCCTGCACGATTCGGGTAACATTTTTAATCATGATTTTTTAGCTTAGAATTTATATCACGATTCATTTTTTCTCACAAAATGTATTTTTTGCTGCACACATGAACAATGACAAAAGAAAAAATGGCAGTACCAAACATAGTTTTATGGCACCTCTAGCACGTTGCGTTTCTTATGGGGACTTTTATAACTGATCAGAGTGCAGTATCAAGAACGGATTTATTTATTTTGTACATATAGCAGCAGATTGTCTTTAATTGCTGGCCTTTTATAACTACTGAATCATCTCCACACACTTGTAAATGAAGGCTTAAAAAAAAATATATATAAAAATAATAATAATAATCGAAGTCATTGAAAACTTAAATCCACACGGGCGAATCAAGATTTTTATTAATTTTATAACGATTTATCGTGCAGGCGTAGCTGTAAGTATGCATGGCGCTCATAGTCTCCTGGGCCCACGCATGCAAACACATGGTTATAGACAGACACCCATTTTGTATCCACACACACGTGCATGAGACAAATGCACACATGCACGTGCAAACATGCACATGCACACACGCAAGCACAGATTGTGCAGATTCTGTGTCTCTCACACACACACACACACACACACACACACACACACACACACACACACACACACACACACACACACACACACACACACACACACACACACACACACACACACACACACACACCAATTCATTAGCCCTTCACACTCAATACGCAAGTGCCTCAAAGCTTGAAATTGCTTTCCCCTTCTCGTCTGTATTTCCTATTGCTGTGGATCTGTACTGCTGTAAATCACTCTAATAAACAGGCTTTAGCAGGGTGTTTCCAGGCATTACTAAGGGTGTTATCATGCCACTGTGGCAATCCTCCCTAAGCGTTTTTTTGCTGCAATTCAAAACAATATCATACAGCCACCCTGAAAATCTGAGAAAAAAAATATTTTTATTTTGGAGAGGAACTATGCCTAATCCCACAGAGTCTGTTCAACATCAGGCATTCGTTGTTGAACCTAATTTGTACTTAAAGATTTACCCAAGCTTTGCCTTGCTCTTAACATTTTTGTTCTTTCTATTTGATCTCTCTCTCTCTGTCTCTGTCTCTGTCTCTGTCTCTCTGTCTGTGTCTCCAGTATAGTGACTACGTAAGTTATGTGGAGCCATGCTTCAAGGGCACGCTGGTACAAGCTGATCTGGACAACAGAGAGGTGAGAGATGTGTGCTCCTGTGTGTGTGTGTGTATGTGCGTGTGTGTGTCTGTCTGTCTTTGGGTGGGTGGTTGGGTGTGTGTGTGTGTGTATGTGCTTGCTTGTGTGTGTGTGTGGGTGTGTGTACACTATCAAAAGGCCACGCGTCTCCTTGACACGTGTCTATAATTGACTGTGTGCGGAAGGAACAATTATGGTCGTTAGAGTTGAGCTCCTCTTCCTCTCTAAGAGCTTTGAGAGGAAGAGGATTCTGCCACCAGTCAACCAGACAGAAGCTGAACCCAGCGCCTGGTCGCCATTAGAGACACCTCATCTGTTTTATGGGGAAGTGAACGGCAAAATACACCCATTCTGGTAGAGTTCCCTAAGAGTGTATATATATATATATATATATATATATATATATATATATATATATATATATATCAATACAATTTTTTTTAAACCTTTTATCCAACCTTTTTACATAGATAATTATCTATTAACAATATAAATTTTAATAAATGTATGTAATTTATGTAATTTATGTAAATTTTTTTAAACCTTTTATCCAACCTTTTTACATAGATAATTATCTATTAACAATATACATTTCAATAAATGTATGTAATTTATGTAATTTGGTAATTTTATAGTGTAATTTTATCTAATCTATTTAATTATCGAACTAATGCATACACAAGGAAATACCCTTTTAAATCAAACAGTGTTGTTCTATCCTGATTCGTTCTGTTATGCTGGAAGACAACAGAAGTCCCTTCTTTCATTTCAAACTTCACCACATTCTCCACATCCGCTTGTTTCTGATTCCTCTTTTTTTCTGATCCTAACACCTGCTGTGGGCTCAAACATCTGTTCTTCGTGTGTGTGTGTGTGTGTGTGTGTGTGTGTGTGTGTGTGTGTGTGTGTGTGTGTGTGTGTGTGTGTGTGTGTGTGTGTGTGTGTGTGTGTGTGTGTGTGTATGTGTGTGTTACTTGTGTACGTGTGTGTATGGGTATGTGTTTTATGTGTGTGTGTACATGCATGTTCTTTCCTTGGTGTTCCCGCGTGTTCCTGTGTGAATACGTGCATTAAGTGTGTGCTGCTGGACAGTTTGCCCTACTTTCATGCCCGCATCACAATCACCGCGGATCAGGTGAGGTCATTGGATAGTGACTGTTTTAAGTATGTCACATGACATGCAAGCCAGGGCTGTGATTGGCTGCTAAGCTTGTAAGGCGGTCGGTAACAGAATGGGCTTACAGATGTTGGCTGGAGCTCGGCTCTGCACACACACACACTCTGTCTTTACGTTTTGCTGCGTGTTGTAATCATGATACACCCATATTTGTTGGGAGAGCTAACCATGTATGCGTGTATGTGGTTGGTGAAACATCTGCTGAGGATGATCCTAATCAAACCTCTCCTAAATTACACTCTTCTTTTGTTGACTATAAACATTTTGGAGAACTATGTAATATGTTATTCTTTTTTAAATTCATGATTATTAAGTTACATCATAATTATATCAACGCTAATCCGTATGGTAATGTCTTTGAAATTAATTTGATTATCTTGTAATCATCATGAAGCTGTGTGTGTGTGTCTGTTTGTGTGTGTGTGTGTGTGTGTGTGTGTGTGTGTGTGTGTCTGTGTTTGTCTGTGTGTGTGCGTGCATTGTTGAAATCAAATGACTTCCTATTGCTGTTGTGTCTTTGACGTAAGCATCCAGTGTGCCAGCAATAACATCTCCCTCACTATTTCACTCTTTCTCTTCTTTCTTTCATTCTTTCTTCCTGATTCAGATGTATTGTTGCTACGGTTACACTGGGATATGTGAGCTAATACTAATACCCAGAGCAATGCATTAAGTGCTCGGTGCATGCATGGTATTAATTCACTTTAATCTCTCCCTTCCTTCCTATCGTTTCCCTTCTCTCTCGCTCTCTCTCTCTCTTGCTCTTTCTTGCTTTCTCTCTCCCTCTCTCTCTCTCTCAATCTCTCTCTCTCTCTCTCTCTCTCTCTCTCTCTCTCTCTCTCTCTCTCTCTCTCTCTCTCTCTCTCTCTCTCTCTCTCTCTCTCTCTCTTTTTCTCTCTCTCTCTCTCTCTCTCTCTCTCTCTCTCTCTCTCTGCCTCTCTCTCTCTCCCTCTACTATTCCGCGCTCTATCTCACTCTCTCCTTGTCTCTCTCTCTCCTTTCTCTCTCTCTGCCTCTCTCTCTCTGCCTCTCTCTCTCTCTGCCTCTCTCTCTGCCTCTCTCTCTCTCTCTCTCTCTCTCTCTGCCTCTCTCTCTCTCTGCCTCTCTCTCTGCCTCTCTCTCTCTCTCTCTCTCTGCCTCTCTGTCTCTCTGTCTCTCTGTCTCTCTGTCTCTCTCTCTCTCTCTCTGCCTCTCTGTCTCTCTGTCTCTCTGTCTCTCTGTCTCTCTCTCTCTCTCTGCCTCTCTGTCTCTCTGTCTCTCTCTCTCTCTCTCTCTCTCTCTCCCCCGTAGCATTTTAAGATCCTGGTGGAAGGCCTCCATGTTAAAGGAGAGGGCAAAGTAAAGAAAGCCATGAAGGAGTCCTTTAAGATCCTCAACCAGGTGTGTATGTGTGTGTGTGTGTGTGTGTGTGTGTGTGTGTGCGTGCGTGTCTGCACGCCTGTCTGCACACCGTGAATGATAAGAAGGACGCAGAGTCTGTGACGTCACCCATTGGCTCAAAGAGTACCGTTCTGAGGGTGTACAGAATACACCTCCTGAAGGCTGCTAGAGGAACTACACGCTAGTGCCTAACGTGAACTACCTGAAGGCTGTTACGGTCTGATCATGGTTCCACGTCGACGCAACGTAAGCAACACGCAGACGCTTCGACACAGTCGTGAACCTGTTTGGGTTCTGCGTCTGGTTTTAGTAAGCAGACCAATCACAGCCCTCGCTGCTGCGTCACCACGACGGAAGGTTAACATTTTTGGGAGGCGCACGTCCGGGCCTTGCGGTGGACGCAAGGAGGGTCCGCAAGGATGTAAGGGGTCTGTAACCCCCTTGCGTTGCGTCGGCATGGAACCATAATCAGCCCTTTAGTGGAACTACAAACTAGTTTATATTGGGACCACTTGAAGGCTGCTTGTGGAATCTCATGCTGGTCTCTGCGGCCCTGAGCGTCACAAACAGACGCCCGTGGCCTCTCTTGGTCTCTCCTCGGAACGGCAGACGTCTGATCTTATAAAACCTCATTAGCCGCTGTTCAATACCGATACGACGACATTCTAACGTCCTGTCCCCGGCTAGACCGCTTCCGTGGTCCCCGAGATACGATCGGAACAAGAAAACACAGCAGCAGATGTACATGTGTTCTCATCTGTGATCGTGTGCGCGGTTTTTTTTGTATGTGCGCACATGTTTCATGTGCATTTGTGTGTGTGTGTGTGTGTGTGTGTGTGTCTGTGTCTGTGTCTGTGTCTGTGTGTGTCTGTGTGTGTGTGTGTGTGTGATTGTGTGACTCCAGGCCTCAGCACAGGGCCAGGGCAGTTTGTGTAATCAGGCCATCATGCTGATAACCGACGGAGCCATGGAAGACTTCCAGGAGGTCTTTGAAGAGTTCAACTGGCCCGAGCGCAGGGTAAGACGTCCCCGCTGCCGGCAGTCAGACCTCAGGGCTCCCGTCATCAACCTTGTCCCCACCATGTACAGGCTTTTCCATGGTTTTTCAAATTCCAAAGTTCCCCAAGTGAATACCGTTCAAACCCAACACATCTGGAGTTCCATCTGTTAAGCTTTATCTTATCTGCATTTTATTGTGCCGATCAAATGTGAGCCGTATGTGATGTTGACTCTTAGTGATACGTCGGCCTAGACCGGTCTAGGCCGGTGATACGTCGGTCTAGACCGGTCTAGGCCCAGGTCTACCCTGTAAAGAAAGGAAATAGTCTGTTTGTGCTTTTATTCCTCTATTTGATCCACAAGAGGTTCTCACGTTTGTCAACTGTCGAGGGTTTCTGAGATTCTTCTCTGCGTGTTATCTTCTCTCCAGGTACGGGTTTTCACCTATCTGATTGGACGAGAGATGACCTTTGCCGATAACGTGAAATGGATCGCATGCAACAACAAAGGTGAGCCACATGGAGGGTGTTGAGGGGGGACTTGGGACCCCCCCCCCCCCCGATCACCTTGACTAAGACAGTTCTTAGTTAAGGTGGTCGGGGGGGGGGGAAGCTTTATGGCACGACCATTGTTGTGAACAGTATTACCAATGCATTATTTATCTATATTTTTTGCACCTGATTGCACCTATGTTTTCTTTCCCTCCGAGAGTTTAGACTTTGCTAATGCATGATAATTAAAAAAAATAATATATAATTATATATATATATATGTATATCTTTTTTCAATACATTGGTAGTCAAGGCGGGGCCCTGTTGTTGTTAAGGCGACTGCCTTAACCACACAGTGCTGGGGGAAACACTAGGGTAGGTGGGTTACACCATCAAGTGTGTTGCTATGTGAACAAAGCCGTTTAGATTCATGTACGGCATTAAGCCGCAGTGACTGGATTGTCGCGGCCAGGTTCCTTGCCAACCAACTCATTGGCACCGTAGAGTTGTCAACAGACGGAGAGGTCGTGCGTGGATGATGCCTGCCCTGGAAGGAAGAACAGCTCAGTCTTGTCCCCATTGAGCTTGAGGTGGCGTGTCGACGTCTACTGAGGGATGTCGGCCAGACACGCAGCGATTCGTTCTACTGCCCGAGTGTCAGACCCTGAAATAGACAGAATTAGCTGTGTGTCAGCTGCATAGCTGTGCACTTTGCCCTTTCAGCCGCCCATAGTGTGATTCTGTCAGAATGCATAGACTATCAGGGAGCTGGAAGTGTCGGACGAATCCGCGACATGTGAGAGGTCAGTGCAGGTCAAGAGACAATGGAGAGAAAAGATGCACGTGTCAACTTCAATATCCTTTTTCATATCTAGGTGTTCTAGTTACCTTTCACCCAGAATACATTGTAGTTCCATCAGAGGTAATCGTCCATTTCTTCTTTGAGTAAACTTTGAGGATCGGTTCTCTCATGAGGGCGTTCACTGTGTTGATTTGCCCGGTGGGGACCCCTTGTGGCCACCATTACAAATGCATGCATGAGCAGCATCAACATGCATCAGGCTTACATTTATCAAAGTGATTCACCATAACTAACACGATATTATCATTTGTAACAGCTGCATGATATCATTTATGGCAACCACAAAATAACAGTCAGAAACCTGACACCTTTGACACAAAAACCCAGTGTGTGTTTTAAACATCTGTGAATTTCTTTGCGTCTGCGTGTGTCTTCTGCGCAGGTTACTACACACACATCTCAACACTGGCTGACGTGCAGGAGAACGTCATGGAGTACCTCCACGTGCTCAGCCGACCGATGGTGATCAACCATGACCACGACATCATCTGGACGGAGGCCTATATGGACACTGTGGTAGGTCCCCCTTCATGTGGGCATCATTCTGCCGGCCCAAAAAACTCCTCTCTTCTCATCACTCAATGTGCCTCTCCATTTGTCATTCTCATTTCTCTTTCGGGGTCCTTTGTCATCGCATGTATTGTCTCTTTGATTCATATCGTCAACGTTATCCATAATCATTTCATACTGTCTTCAGCTGTGTCTTTGTCTTCACCGTCTCATGGTCATCGCTGTTCACTGTCTCTTCCCCTCCGCCTATAGTTCCCCGAAACTAAAAAGGTAATACTGTGTTTTGAATCAGTTGGCGGTAACAGTGTTTTCCTAGCCATTCGTAGACTTGAATCTTTGGCAGAACGTTGTCTTTAAAACCTCACCCATACCATCCTATGTTAGCTCTTACAATCCCACCTGTTTCTCAGTCCTATATCCATTTAGTCCATTTATTTATCAGTGTTGGCCTTATGCTAAGAAAAATCGTTTCTGGAATAATATAGTACTATATGACATAATTTCATTAAATAAACAGGAAATTGAGTTTGACTGAAGGTGTAACTAAATTAATTGTTTCTCAATAAAGTTTGAAAAAGGGTCTGTTTTACGATCAAACCTATTTATTTAGCTTTATTGCCACAGTCAAGAGACAGCGGATCTTTGTACAGTAGATCAGTCCGTCTTCCTTAGATGTATGCCTCTAGCTTAGCTGTTTAGCTGCTCTTGGACATGGTCCATACCTGCCCAGAATATTAACATACTTGTGTCAAAGTCAGTCAGTATCAAATAGAAACACTTCTCAAGCAGATTTTCCTCCCTTGTTTGTAGACATTAAGATGTGATGTTAGTTCTAGTTTATAGTTATAATATGTACTAATAAATGCAGTTGAATGAAAACCAACTCCCTGTATTGTCTTAAACCAACAACTGTGTGTGTGTGTGTGTGTGTGTGTGTGTGTGTGTGTGTGTGCGTGTGTGTGTGTGTGTGCGTGTGTGCGTGTGTGCGTGTGTGTGTGTGTGTGTGTGTGTGTGTGTGTGCGTGCGTGCGTGTGTGTGTTCTGCAGCTGTTTAATAGCCAGGCTCAGAGCTTACTTCTGATGACCTCAGTGGCCATGCCGGTCTTCAGCAAGAAACAAGAAACGGTACGATTGTTATTCACCGCTTGCTACTTGTTTTACCTTACATTTACTTTCAATATGTTTCACTCAATGCCCAAAGCTTACTTTCTCCTTGATTTGAGATTGAATTTTTACAACTTGTATATGTATCTGAAAAAATGTGAATGATAACTATTGATGATGACCATACTGTATCATGTTTTCTACCAACTGCTGCAGTGTGACTCTGTGTGTGTGGCTTAGGGTGTAGACTGTGCTTATGTTTATTGTGTTCATATTGTTGCAGTTATCCCACGGTATCCTGCTGGGAGTGGTGGGAACGGATGTGGCTCTCAGAGAACTGATTCGGCTAGCGCCCAGATACAAGGTAGCATAGCCACACACACGCGCACACACACACACACACACACAGACACACACACACACACACACACACACACACACACACACACACACACACACACACACACACACACACACACACACACACTGATTGAGACGAGCGCCCAGATACAAGACAGCATACACAAAGATCACCACACAAACACTGATGCCAGAATCACTTTGTATTACCCAGACTCTAGGTTAAGGTGCACTGGTATACGGTCTGGTGATGATGTGTATAGTCAGTTAATTATTCATGGCTTTTCCAACTATATTTTCCCTTGTACAACTGGAAACATAGTTTAATAAAAGCTTTTATCTTAAACTGCGTGGACCATACATAACACATATTTAATGATAATAAAACAGCAGAGATGATATTTTAATTTCTTAACCCTGCTCTGTGATAACGAAAAACACCAATAACAACTAAATACCATCTTGTCTTTTTGATTAGATTATGTGTCCTTTGCGAGTGTCACCGGTTATATGTGAGATGAATATATTTGAATACATGTCTTCCAGCTGGGTATCCATGGTTACGCCTTCCTCAACACCAACAACGGCTACATCCTGTCTCACCCTGAACTACGACCTCTGGTAAGAGCGTGGATGAGGAATACTTGCAGTGTTTTTACACATATCTCTCTGTTGCTGTCTCTCTCTCAACTGCATGTGTGTGTGTGTGTGTGTGTGTGTGTGTGTGTGTGTGTGTGTGTGTGTGTGTGTGTGTGTGTGTGTGTGTGTGTGTGTGTGTGTGTGTGTGTGTGTGTGTGTGTGTGATGTTGGGACAGTATAAAGAGGGCAAGAAGCTCAAGCCGAAGCCGAACTATAACAGTGTTGATCTGGCAGAGGTGGAGTGGGAGGACACTGAAGAGGCAGTGAGTAAACACACACACACACACACACACACACACACACACACACACACACACACACACACACACACACACACACACACACACACACACACACACACACACACACACACATTTTCATGATGATTAGACATATATGCATAACTATAATTGAGTTTGTTATGGTCGCTCTGAAAATATCTATTTTCATTTTGTTTTTAAGTTTCAGAAGCCCTGCTTAACATTAGGTATGTCAATACAGTGTTGCACCTCTGTTGTGTCCATTCAGTTGAGGACAGCCATGGTCAAGGGAGAGACTGGATCACTATCTCTAGATGTGAGAACATCCGTGGACAAAGGGGTAAGTTCTGTTTGTCTGTTTGTCTGAAACTTTAAAAAATCTTATGGACAATGGATTTACTTTTCTCACTCTGTCTCGTTCTTTCTCTCTGTCTCTCTATCTCTCTCTCTTTCTCTTTCTCTCTCTCTCTCTCTCTCTCTCTCTCTCTCTCTCTCTCTCTCTCTCTCTCTCTCTCTCTCTCTCTCTCTCTCGCTGTTTCTGACCTCTCTCTCTTACGCACGCACACACACACACACACACACAGCGGAGAGTGATGTTCCTGAGGAATGAGTACTACTACACGGTGATCAACGAGACCCCGTTCAGGTGCGTTGGGTCACCTGAGACGCCTCTTGCCTGATCGCACTATATTTCACATCACTGTGTTCAAACTCTCCTCATTAACTCTGTTCTTTCTGTCTGTCTGGCAGTCTGGGAATAGTGCTGACCAATGGACATGGGCAATATAGATTCATCGGAAATGTCTCGGTGGAAGAGGGTAGGTCTGTTTTTTTTTACGACCAAACTTTTATAAGCCTCTTCGCTAATACAGCTTGGTTATATGTGTCATAAATTAAGCTTAGTGAGGCAAAATATTTGGTGGCAGAGACCGAACAGTGAAAACTGCAATATTGTGATTTCAGCAACTCTTTAATGAATGATTGTTCTCGCTCTCTCTCCCTCTCTCTCCCTCTCTCTCTCTCGCTCTTTGTATATATATATATATATGTCTATGTCCCTCTACCAACCAGGTCTTCATGACCTGATAGCTCCCGACCTCACCATAGCGACTGAGTGGTGAGTGGTCAGCAGCCTGTTTTAGTTTCAGTTCATTAACGCCAGCATGAAACACACAATGACTTAGACAAGATAATAATATTTATCTCTTTGTGTGTGTGTGTGTGTGTGTGTGTGTGTGTGTGTGTGTGTGTGTGTGTGTGTGTGTCTGTGTCTGTATTTGTGCGTGTGTGTGCACATGTGTGTTTTTGTGCGTGTGCATGCATGCATGTGTATATGTGTGTGTGTGCCTGTATGTATGTGCGTGTGTGTGTGTGTGTGTGTTGCTCCAGGACCTACTGTGAGACGGACATCGACCCCTCCCACCGGAAGCTGACCCAGATGCAGGCGATGGTGCGCTACCTGACCGGGAAGGAGCCCGACCTGGAGTGTAAGACATTCACGTGATCCTCATCCTGAACCGCAGAGTCCCTCACCTGCTTCCGCAAAAGACTCAAGACTCACCTGGTCAGAGCTCACCTCGGCTCTGCGCAGCCGGGGATGGCTATGCAGAGAGGTCTTAAGTCCCTCCCCTCCTACTTGTTGTATGTTGTATGTCCTGGCACTTAATGTACGCACTTCGTTTTAGTTAGTACTTAGTTATGTAGCTTCTTATCCTTGCTATCTTTGTTGTGTACGGGAAATGGGTTAACCTAGCGATTGTTGGTGCTTTGCACTTGGTTCTATGAACATCCTTACTGTACAGACAGGGATCTATTGTTTCACTTTCTTATGATGACAAATGTACTTATTTTGAATCGCTTTGGATAAAAGCGTCTGTTGAATAGCCTAAATGTTCTGTTAAATGTCCTCCACTATGGCTACCTGCTTTACAGTGTTGGTTCCCCACCCCTGGAGGGGAGACCAGTAGGTGTGTGTAGAGGTAGGGGGTCGGCTTAGCTCAGGACGTACAGCGGGTAGACTTGTAACTGGAAGGTCGCTAGCTAGTTTGATCCCCGGCTCCTCCTAGCTGAGTGCAGGATCCCTCACCCTAACTGCTCTAGACAAGCAGGCTGTCGCCCTGCGTGGTTGACTCCGCCTCGTCTGTGTATGAACTTTGTATGAACTGGGTCAATGTGGATAAAAGCGTCTGCTAAATGTAGAGATGTTGGAGTGCCAGAAGGGGCTCACTCTCTGGCCTGTGTCTTGTCCCAAAGGCAGCACTGACACAAGCAGAAAAGTTACAAGTTGACAAGTTATTTAAAGTGGGTAAGATTTGAGAGTGCTAAGAGAGAGTGAGCAGAAGAGAGCAAGATCTCCTCCAGCATCCCTCCCTCTCTGCTCCCTCCCCTCTCCTCTTTCTGTTTCTTTGCCGTGGAGAAGGGTTGTACTTCTTGCACTTCCTGTGATTGACAGGCCAGATGGATTCCCTGAGCTGATAATGAAATTGTTAAGAAATAAGCCGAGGCGGTCTAAACTCAGAAGGTCTTGTGAAGGGGCAGACGAAGCCAACCAGAACATCTGTGAGAATAGCACTCACTAATAGCTAACGGATGGCGATGCCATTTCTAAAAGCACACTCAAATAATAGCTCCTAAGTCTTACCACCAGCGCCTTCAGATGTTAGATATTAATCCGGTTAATCCCCCCCCCCCCCCCCCCCCCCCCCCACACACACACAGGTGACACGGACCTTCTGGGTCAGACTCTGTTCGATGCCGTTGTCACTGCGCCGATGGAGGCATACTGGACCGCCCTCATGCTCAACAGCTCCAGGTGAGAGACACACACACACACACACACACACACACACACACACACACACACACACACACACACACACACACGTATAGAGTCAAACACACATACAAATACATACAGAGTCACACACAGAGAGTCAGACCCATACATCTAAACACTCACACACTTACACTAACACACACATACATAGGCTCACAAACCATTCCTTTACACCATCTGATGGCAAAAGAGTTAAGTGAACTGAGTGCCCGTGTGTGTGTGTGTGTCTTTGTGTGTTTGTGTATGTGTGTATGTGTGTGTGTGTGTGTGTGTGTGTATGTGTGTCATTGTCTATGTGTGTGTGTGTGTGTGTGTGTGTGTGTGTGTGTGTGTGTATGTGTTTCATTGTGTGTGTGTCTCTGTGTGTGTGTGTGTGTGTGTGTGTGTGTGTGTGTATGTGTGTCATTGTCTGTGTGTGTGTGTGTGTGTGTGTGTGTGTGTGTGTGTGTGTGTGTGTATGTGTTTCATTGTGTGTGTGTCTCTGTGTATGTGTGTGTGTGAGTGTGTGTGTGTGTGTGTCATTGTGTGTGTGTGTGACTCTTTGTGTGTGCGTACTCAGCATGGACGAGGGCGTGGAGACCGCCTTCCTGGGGACTCGGACAGGACTGATGAGGGTTCAGAGATACGCCGGCATCGAGAAGCGCGTCGCCAAGTGGGTGCACCTCACACTGAAATACATGACACGGGTATCAATGGAGGGTGTGACGATGCATGCATTGGTGGCCCCTGTGGTATTGGGGTGATAGAGGTGATGCACTGTATATGTCGTGTACACCCTCTGACGGTGACCGGCGGTACTACTGACAAAAGCATCGGTCAGCGTTTTACAGTGCCGAGTCATTGTTCTTCATTACCTTCTCTTTTCTTGTTTGAGTACTCTCTGTAGTACTAGTACTATTTGCACTCTGTAACTCCTCTGTAAGAAAAGAAATAAGAAAAAATATAGGAGGTGTTTTGTACTATCAGTATAAAGACAAAAAACAACTAAAGTCATCCATCACCAATAGCTTTCCCCCCCTAATGCATCCTCCTCCTTCCTTGGCTTCAGCCATCGCCCATCCATCACAGCCTCAACAACGCTCACTCCCCTAACCTTTCGTTTCCATAATGTCAGACCTGAATCCTCTGATATGACTGCCTGCGAGGTTAAAGTCTCCCTGTGTGAGTCATGTACCCCCTTTGTCTCTCTGAAGATCCTCAGTAAAAGCTTCCGGTGTCTTCCCGTGCTCACACTCCATTAAACTAAACGGTTTGCCTTGCGTGCGTCTCACAAGAAATGACTTCCCATCAATGCTTGCATGGGAGCATTCAGGGCTCCCGTGAAGCAAAGAGATTAGGAATTTGCAAACACGACTAATTAAAAAATGTAAATCGCCTCATTAAAGCCTTTAATTTAGCTGGAATCCATCATGTGCTAAATTAATTGGTGAGGCGGAGAGAGAGAGAGGTACAATTACAACAAAAATATAGCAGGCAGAGAGATGAAAACAAATTATATTTGGGAACATTGGTGCAACAAAAAGCAATGTAACAACCTGTAACACAATGTCCTTAATATGTTATAACAACATGGGACAACCTAACCATAACCCTAGCCTCGTATGGAACTTTATCGCCTATCCCTAACTTTAAACTTTGTAAACCTTACTTTATATATCGCTAACGACACTCTGTAGTTCCATACTATTCTAATAAGGTAATCACAGGTTGTTAAGTACATGCCGTCACATGTTGTTACACAGTACTGGCTCGTATAGTGACGCTGTAACACTGTAATGGCGCGTTTCCACCGGGGGGTGCGGGTCGGTTCAGTTCGCTAAGGTGTGGCACGGATCGCGTTTCCATCGCAAAAAGTGGGCGTGACCCGGACTGAGCCGTATTGAGCCGTGCTCGTCTCGCAGTACTCCTCCGTTGGGGTACTGAGACGCCTGAAGGGTGCCGGCAAGTTCGAGCTACACTCGCCGCCGGTTGATTGGTCGACCGAATCGCACTTCCATGAGACAGGCGGATAACAACAAACAAACACATTATCCGCGAGGTTCTTCTGGACAGCGGAGAAAGCTTCGTTATTGAAGAAAATGTCGCGCAAAAGTTTGCCGTCCTTCTTGGACGTCCTACATTGTTGATCTTTGTTCATTGTGCGCGTCCTTCTTTTACCTTGGATTTATTAGCAGGCTACACTCTGTCGGGCTGCTATGAGGTCACAATTTTAACGTAGCTGCCGTGGCTATCGCCATCCGGCCCTACCGTAAGGGTACTGTCAGCGGTGGAAACGAGAGGTAAAGTCTAACCTAACACTCTCTGTCTGTGTCTGTCTGCAGCACCTTTCTGACGCCGGCAGACAAGCTGAACATCTTCACCCTGGACCACTTCCCCGTGTGGTACCGGAGGGCCGCGGAGGTCCCAGCAGGGCAGTTCCACTACTACCTGCCTAGAGAGGACACCCGAGGTACACCCTCACCTGGGGACATGGAGACACACACACACATACACACACATACACAAACAGACCCGCACACACCTGGAAACAGGGACACACAGACACGCATACACAGACACACCGGGAGTCAAACACACACAAACGCCTGGACGGGTGGACACGCACACACACACACACACACACACACACACACACACACACACACACACACACACACACACACGTCGACTCGCACGCACGCACGCACGCACACACACACACGCACGCCTGGACACATGAACATATACACAAACCTGGACTTACACAGACACACACAATGGACACGTGGACACACACAGACACACACCCGATTACATGGCAACACAAACATACAAACACACACACACACACACACACACCTGGGCCCATACGTAGCCACACACATGCACATACAATATGAATACAATCATTTGTGTGCCATTTTTAATCACTCGATCAAAAACTGAGGTTGACCTTTAGTCATAATGTTTTTTGTTTGGTCGGAACTCGTATTCACGAATGCACGTAGGCAAAACATTTGTGTTTATGTTAACATGTACTTACAAGCTTTGTCTCCATACAATTAACCCCAGATAAACAGTACGGCTACAACTAACCCCTCTTTTAATATTATTTACTAATCTATCAATCATTCTTTCCATTAATTCATCAATCTTTTCCAGAAAAAAACATATATTAACCGAGCACCAAGTAATGTGTATCCGACAAGAATTCAAGACAAAACTAAGAAAATTGTATTCTAACCGAAGAATTGAATAACAATGACAACAGATCCAAATAATAGCATTTCTGAAGCAGCATAGCACATATTTGTTATTTCAAACTTAAAGAAGAAGACATATTTGTTATTTCAAACTTAAAAAAGTGTTACACTGCAGTGTAACACACACTGCTACACTGCAGTGTGTGTGTGTGTGTGTGTACCCACACACACTCTAACACTGCAGTGTGTGTGTGTAATCACACACACACTGACACTGCAGTGTTAGAGTGTGTGCGTACACACTGCAGCGTCATAGTGTGTACTCACACACACTCAGACACCACAGTGTCTGTGTGTGCTCACACACACTCTCACCCTGCAGTGTCATAGTTATGGTGAAAGTGTGTGTGAGTACACACTCTAACACTGCAGTGTCTGTGTGTACTCACACACACTCTCACACTGCCGTGTGAGAGTGTGTGAGTACACACAGACACCACAGTGCCAGAGTGTGTGTGAGTACACACACACACACACTGCAGTGTGAGAGTGTGTGTGAGTACACACAGACACCGCAGTGTTAGAGTGTGTGTGAGTCCACACAGACCCAGCGCTGTGTTCCTGCAGATGCCTTTAGAGACTATGAGGCGGACTATAGCGCCTCCGTCACGAGGGCGGAGCGGCGGCGCCGGGAGAGGGCGTGGCAGCGCCTGCGCAAACAGGCGGAGGAGGGTGGAGTAGAAGTCGTCCGTACTTGGCATGCCTCCTGCTAACCCCCCCCATGCTGTGCTCCCCGAGGTCAAAGGTCGTTTAGGGACTTCCCTTCCCCTCTTCCCCGTTGTTGTCCGTCTGTCCGTTCGGGTCGCGCCTCCTCTACTCTGGGTTTCGTCTCCTCATGGAAATCTTTTTCTGACCTCTTCACCCAATCGCTCACTCACCCACTCACTCACTCACTCACTTACTCACCCACTCACTCACTCACTCACTCACTCACTCACTCACTCACTCTCTCAGCCACTCACTCACTCACTCACTCACTCACTCACTCACTCACTCACTCACTCACTCACTCACTCACTCATACACTCACTCACTCACTCACTCACTCACTCACTCACTCACTCACTCACTCACTCACTCACTCACTCAGCCACTCACTCTCTCAGCCACTCACTCACTCACTCACTCACTCACTCACTCACTCATACACTCACTCTCTCACTCACTCACTCACTCACTCACTCACTCACTCACTCACTCATGCACTCACTCACTCACTCACTCACTCACTCACTCACTCACTCACTCACTCACTCACTCACTCACTCACTCACTCACTCACTCACTCACCCACCCCCTCCCTCAATTACTTACTCACCCACTTAAGAAATCACAGCCGAAATCACTTCTCTCTCTCTCTCTCTCTCTCTCTCTCTCTCTCTCTCTCTCTCTCTCTCTCTCTCTCTCTCTCTCTCTCTCTCTCTCTCTCTCTCTCTCTCTCTCTCTCTCTCTCTCTCTCTCTCTTTCTTTCTTTCTGCATGAGCGTCCCACGAAATCCTGTTTGCCGGTGGGTTCTGAGGTTGGGATTTGAACGTGTTGTTAGCAGTATCTCCAAGTCCTCCGCCCAAACACCTCAGATGAGCTCCCTTTCGTTCTCACAGCCTGCTGAACTGAAGCCTGCTTTACAGTTCAATGCTTACAATTCTCCAAAGGGAACCGGCTTAGTCCCCCCCCCCTAGTTCCTTTGTGCTCTGGCTTCATTTTGTCAGTCAGGAACATGATAATGCACCCCCTGTAGTGAGTGTTGCATGACGCATGTAACTTATTGCACGGGGATATGTGCGTGAATGTGTGCATCTGTGTGTGGGAGAGAAAGCATCAGAGGCAGTCTCTCTCTGTTGGTTGGGGGGTCTTGTCCCTGCCTCCGTAGTGACATCATCCTGGTGGTTGCTAGTGACAACTGCTGAGTGCATAATCAGCCCTTGACTCTCTCTCTCTCTCTCTCTCTCGCTCTCGCTCTCGCTTTCTCTTTCGCTTTTTTTCTCTTTCTCTTCCTATTTCTCCTTCTCTGTCTCACTCTATTTTATATTTTATTTTCCTCTATCTGTCTCTATTACCTCCGTCTCTTTATTATTATTATTAGTATTTTTTCTTCTCTCTGTCTCTCTCTATTTTTCTCTCTGTCTAAGAATGAGACAGAGACAATGAGTTAGTAAATGTCGTGAAAGGAATGGCAAAGGAGAGGGCCTCCACCAAGGGGAAGGGGTTAGGGGGGTGAGGTTAGAGGGGGAGAGAAGGCCACCAATACGGGGCCAACCAAGTTGTGCTTGAAGAGACTATGAGCATAACTACAGCAACAGGAGTGGGTTGATGTTGAAGCCATGCATGGGAGTTGTGTGATAGCAGCCGGGGTTTGGAGCTTATGGGAGGAATAACAGAGCCAGAGAATAAAAGCTGTTTGGTGAAGCTGGCAGAGCAGGTGTTCTGCAGACCGGCTCAGCTTTTGTGTTTCTTTCTTCAGTTTCTAAATAAAAGTCTTATACAGCAGTATTCACATGGATGGCTTTAGGAATAATCCATGATCTTTGCGTGAATTGTATTGTTGAAGCATTAGAATGGTACGGTAATGGTAAATCTACGTCAATAATCATTGAGATATTTCCTTATCTATCATACTTTCTAATTCTGTTTGTTGTTCATGAGCAGTTTAAATGTCAGATCATTCTTTAATCAATTAGTACTCCGCCTCTTTTCCACATGGCGTTCCTCAAAGGCATTTTAATCTCAACGCATTTATCCCTCTTCCCTCAAACCCCTTTACTCACCCCGCTCCTCGAGTACATGCTCCCAGTCCTCGCCGGCTCCACGGGCGGTATTATATGATTAGCTCTCCTAATCCCTGCTAATCCCGTCGCTGTCAGATGCCAGCTGGCTGAAGGGACATCACCAACACAGATAGACAGGCGACTGGGATACTGACCCTGCTGTAATACCGAGGCTGGGGGGCCTGCCAGCTCTGTACACCCCCCCCCCCCCCATTCAGCAGCCCACTCCGCCATCGCCTCCCGGCGCCCACCGCGTTTTGCGGGCACAATGGGAAAGTGGAGGAAATGTGAAATATGGGATTGAGGACGTTCACTAGGTGGGCAATATGGTGAATCCAGTCTCTCGACATTTCTTTGGCTGACGGCAGGATATAAATGTAATTTAGTTTTCGGAGTATTAAGATAAGATGTACTTTGTTAATCCCAGTTCGGATATATAAATAGCCTGGGAACCAGACGCAGCTGCGAGCTGATTTATTTTTTGCAATGGAATATCCGTATGCCCCCCCCCCCCCCCCCCACACACACACACACACACAGACTCCCTGTGTCTGTGTGTGCGTGTCTGCGTGTTCCTGTAGAAAAGAGCGTCCAATGGGAGCTATTTCATTTTCCAAAACAATAAATAAATAAATTGCTGCCACCGATGATGTGTCACATGTTTGATAGCTCTGATTGTTTGTCGCTCCATCCAATTTCGTCTAGAAGCATTCTGCCCTGCATCTGTTGATAACTCCCCCTTGAAATCGCAATTTTAATTGGGAGGTTCCACACTAATATGCATTTGCAAATTGCTCTAGCGATGTCAGTCTAGGAAATTAGGGTAAGTGTGTGTGTGTGTGTTGTGTGTGTGTGTGTGTGTGTGTGTGTGTGTGTGTGTGTGCGAGTTTGTGTGTATGCCATTGTCTATGTGTGAGATTATTAAGATAGAATCGAGTTGTCTGCAGTCATCGTCATCAAACATGTGCACACGTGCACATTGCACGAGTGTGATTATGTTGTCAGATAGTGCATCTTGATGTAAACCTGCGTGCATGAATGTTTCATGTCTGCATGCAGGTTCTTGACGATGTGCCCTGTTTGTGTTTACCTGTGTATGTGTCCAATCATGACATATGGCCGCTTAGCGATGTGTTCCCTACTCACTCACCTGTGGGCTTCTTCCTCCAGGAGCCAAGATCGTGATCGCTGCCACAGCCGTCAGCGTGACCGTGGGGAAGAAGACCGCCATCGCTGGAGGTAGGAGGCAAAGAGGATTCTTGTCTCTCTCTCTCGCTCTAGCTCTCGCTCTCGCTCTCTCTCTCTTTCTCTCTGTTTCTGTCTCTCTCCCTCTCCCTCTCTCCTGTTCTCTCTCTCTCCTGTTCTCTGTTGTCTGTCTGTCTGTCTGTCTGTCTGTCTGTCTGTCTGTCTGTCTGTCTGTCTGTCTGTCTGTCTGTCTGTCTGTCTGTCTGTCTGTCTGTCTGTCTGTCTGTCCGTCCGTCCGTCCGTCCGTCCGTCCGTCCGTCCGTCCGTCCGTCCGTCCGTCTGTCTGTCTGTCTGTCTCCGTCTTTCTTTCTCTGTCTCTCACTCTCTCCCCCCTCTTTCACTCGCTCTCTCTCACACTCTCTTTGGTTTCTATAGTCTCTCTAGCTCTGATTCACTCATTCTCTCAGCGATTCAATCTGTTTTTTATGAATGTAACAAAAGGGACGCAGCTGTTGTTGGCCTTCAGTTTTTTCTGACCATAACTTGGATGGGCAAAGACGTACTTGTCAGGACAGATTCTGATTCTGCCTGATGATCCAAAATTACTCACGCACAAAATAATGCGTGTGAGTGTGGGGGCACTTCTTTGTAACCAGAAAGTCTCCTGAGAGTAATGTCCTTGCAGGGAGTGACTTTCTTTGACTGTGTATGAATATGTGTGGGTGTGTGGGTGTGTGTGTGTGTGTGTGTGAAGGTGTGCGTGTGCGTGTGCGTCGTCCTTGTAAGCCCGCTGGTGTCGCCTGACACACTCATCAGTCATAATTACCTGATGCAACGCGATGTTCACAGGATGCATCCACTGTGTATTTGTGCTTACGAGCTTGTGTGTGTGTGTGTGTGTGTTTGGGTGTAGGTGTTTGTGTGTTTGTGTCCTTGTGAGTTTTGCACTGAGTTATCGGTCTTACTTATGTGATAAAACAGGAGGCACTGGAAATACATCACCTGTGGGTGTGTGTGTCTGTGTGCGTATGAGTGTGTGCGTGGATGTTTATCTGTGTGTGTGTGTGTGTGTATGTGTTTGTGTGTCTTCCTGCACGCTCGTATAAAACAAGCCCTGACAGAAAGCACAATAGTCAATAAAACATAGAAATGGTGTATATGGAGGGCTGTCGCGGTGCCCCCCCCCCCCCCCCCCCCCATCTCCTCCGGCACACCCGATTGGTCGGCAGGTTAGGAACCTGGACCGATGCAGGACATTGGAGTCGTAACAAGAGTAAACAGCTCCGCTTTTGAATTAATAATGGCTTGTTGGGTCTGTATGGGAAGCTTTCATATGTTCTGGTGCACATACATCGCTCTCTCTCGCTCTGTCTCTCTCTCTCTCTCTCTCTCTCTCTCTCTCTGTCTCTGTCTCTGTCTCTCTGTCTCTTTCTCTCTTTCTCTGTGTATGTGTGTGTCTGTCTCTCTCTCTCTCTCTCTCTCTCTCTCTCTCTCTCTTCCCCTCGGCCTTTTCTCTCTCTGCCTGTCTGTCTTTCTGTCTTTCTGTCTGTCTGTCTCTTGCTATCTCCCTCTGTCTCTCTCTCTGTCTCTTTCTCTGTGTATGTGTGTGTCTCTCTCTCTCTCTCTCTTCCCCTCTGCTTTCTCTCTCTCTCTCTCTCTCTCTCTCTCTCTCTCTCTCTCTCTCTCTCTCTCTCACCCCCCCCCCCCTTTGGCCTCTCACTGTACGTCATGTGTACCCTGAGCAAGAGAACAGATCAAATATTTAGAGGCTGCCCCTTGTCGAAGGAGCGCTGCACACACACACACGCCCACACACACACTGGCACTTTGCTTTTCGACAGAATTCTTATCGCCAAGTGTAGTGAAGCGCATTGGCCAGAAGGTTTTGTGTTTTGTTTCCTATGAGGGAAATGTGGAAGAGGTCTCCACACTAAAAACAGACAGTTACGATTGGTTACTAGGCCACACCCTCAGCTAGGTTGACACGGTCCTTGTCCATCTTGTCAGATGATTGCCATTCTCCATAGAGTAACACATTGAAGAAATTATGTTCTCGAATGTAGTCCACACAACTCCAAATATGACACCAAGAGAGTAGAATGTATTTTTCACCTGGAAGAAAAACGATTGCCCTCGCGAAACTGCTAGGCTAGCAGTCCAAAGCATAGCTAGTATGATAATTATGTTTCTAAAACGCTTTCTGTCTTATGAAATGGACTGTTTCCGAAAGTGAACAGTTGCAGCTGCATCGCCTGCCACTAGGTGTCGCTGTTTGTCTCGACTTCCGGAGGGCCCCGCCATGCTCCGCCTCAACACTGTGTTGTTGAATGCGGTGTGATCGTGGTTTCCTTTTGAGCCGAGTGTTCCCATTTAGACACAGTGAGGCTCACCTGGGTCCAAACGCTAGCTGCAGCAGGGAGTCCCGGAGGCCGAGAGAGAGAGAGAGAGAGAGAGAGAGAGAGAGAGAGAGAGAGAGAGAGAGAGAGAGAGAGAGAGAGAGAGAGAGAGAGAGAGAGAGAGAGAGAGAGAGAGAGAGAGAGAGAGAGAGAGAGAGAGAGAGAGAGCGCTACAGAGAATGCAATGCAGAGAGAGACAGAACAGGGATAGAAAGAAGGGGGAGAGGGATGAAGAGATACAGAGAGAGAGAGAGAGAGCGCAATACAGAGAAACACAGAGAGAAACAGAGAGAGGGAGATATCAAGTGGTGGGTGAGGGCGAGAGACAACAGAGAGAGACAAAGAGAGAATTACAGAGGTATAGAGTGACAGAGAGAGAGTCAGGTAGCAAATCAAGGAATTGCGGGCGATCATGAAGTGAGGCGAAGGGCATAGGCAGCGCAGGATGAGAGACAGTGATTGAAGAGGAAGAGGAATGTATAGAGCGTGAGCGAGAGACCATACGAGAACAAGTGGAAGGGAAGAGCGAGGGACAGATGGCAAGCGTTTGGAGATAGATTAGAGAGAGAAGGAGGGAGAGACAGAACAGAGAGATGATGCCGGAGGAGTATTTACTGTGAGCCACACGTTATGTCCCGTCTTCGTGATTGATTTGTGTGCGTGCGTGTGTGTGTGTGTGTCCTGTTTTGCGTTGGGTTCGCTGCTCGCCTTAGCTTCTCCGGCGTCTTATTAAAAGCTTTGCTTCTCCGGGGGTGCTCTGATGTCACGGGGACTTAAAGAGCGGGGCAGAGATCAGGGAAGACACGTGCTGCACTTAGCTCCAAAATGGCCGTCGCTTATGGCACATTCAGACCCAATCAGCCCATTATTCAGGGCTCGCCAAGTGGGCTATTTTTACCTCCTGAGCCCCACTTTACCACTGATTGTTGTGGTGCTATGTCTCGCCCCTTGAGTTGGAATGCTGCAAGGAATGAGGAATATTGTAGCCCAGTATTCATTCACCATTTGGACACATTTAGGGAAAGGTGTTGTCCTTATTCTTAACGGTTATAAGGGCTTAGGGAGTTTGGGAAAAAAAAACGATATCTTAGGGGATTGTTGTGTGTTTGTTCTATTGTGTGGCCATTAGTTAAAACATAGAAATCTGTGAATTGCATGATAGGCAACACACAAAAGCAGACAAACACGCGCGTACACACACGCAGGCACACGCTCACAGACACAAATGCCCAACACATCTTGATTGCTTATTATTTCAGAGTCTCAATGATCATCGTCGTAGTATTTTAGATATTTTTTAAACAAACTATAGTTTATTATTGAAACACACAAGTTATATGAACAGGATTCAGCTAGCTAAGTCACTTAGCTACCAATGACAACCACAAGAACTGCAGACCAATCGATGACAAGTGTTTCCCAGTCGACCTATAGACAGAGTTTGCCCGTCGCCTTTTGTCCGATGCGACCTGCCGGGCGCCCTCGACAGTATAGTTCTTTCAATTATTCTAGTACATGGCTATAGTTCCGCTTGTTTTTTCAATCTAGTGTCTTATCGTTAAGAAGAGCTTTGCTTTTGTCGATCTTACGGTATGGCTGTTACTTTCAGTTTACTGTTTGTTTATGTGAATTAGCGCCCACACCAGTTTCTAAATGGGTATCTATGTACATTGCTGATGTGTGGAATGTGCAATGGATACATGGGGAATCTCTGCTATGATCCTAAGGACAGCATGATCCCTCCACTATCTAGCTGTGGAAAGCTTGTAGCGACTAGGTACAGCCAAAGTCTATATTTGTGCATTCAGACTCGTAAGACAATGAATCAACAGTTTCAGCCGTTGGATATGTCGCTAATGCTCTATGATATTTGGAATGCCGGGATAATTCGCCATGGCAACAGACCAGGCCACGTTTCACATAGTGTATGTAGTATATTCTTGGGCCAAACTCTGTCTATGTTACCTTTTGGACGAAAATAACAAATACCAAACACAAATAGACGAAACGTTACACAGATATGCAAATAAATACAATCGTAAAATCATGAACCAAAGGAAGTACAGAATTATGAATCAATGCAGGAAAAAAATAAATATAAACGATATCTATTGGTTGGCGGGTTGGAAGGGCGGGGGCATGGGGGAGGGGTGTGTCTGTATGGGGGGGGGGGGGGGGTGGAGGGGGGGTCACGGGTTGAACACACCATATCAAAGACTAACACAATGATATTTATCCGCATCATTCCGGAGTATAGCATGACACACCATTATTATAAGGGTCTCAGCGGACCGTCCAAAATAGAGAAGGGACACTAATTATAGATGAGCCACAATTTGCATTTCAAATCCATCACGGCCCTCTTTCTCAGACCGCTAACTCCGAGAACCACTCCTTCATCACAGGGAGGGGGGGGGGGGGGGGGGGGGAGGCGCAGTGTCGCCATCTGCCCACAGGATGTTTGTATGTGGACCGCGGCGGGAAGCCGCTTTTAACCCAAAGCCGGCCCTCGTGTAAGACAAGCGTCGGGTACAAGGTCGCGTGGTCGTGTGAAAATGTCTTTGAAAACCTCAAAATCGAAGCGGTCTCTGGGTCAGGACCGGCTCGCGTTTTCGCTTTCGCTCAAGGAAATCCACCCAAACAACCACAGCCGGCTTAGGGCATGGGATGGGGGAGATGGAGAGAGAGAGAGAGATGAGGAAGGTGAAGTATTGCTGGAGGGGGTGGATGAAGATCGAGAGATGGAGAAGGTGGAGGAGGAGGAGAAAAATAGCAGGGAGCGTTTTAATCCCTGCGTCGGGTGTCAAAACGCTCCCGGGCACGGCAGCCTACTCTCGAAGGAACAAAGGGAAGAGAGGGACGGAAGGCCGGAGGGAATGGGAAATAAAGTGCAGGAGTTTGTAGTTTTTAGTCCTTAGAAAAGGACGGTTTGTAGTTCTTTTTGGGGGAGGAAATATCGCTATAATATATATTTCCCACACGCAACATGAGCAAACTGAACCCATTGGTGGTGAAATCAGAAAAACAAATTCCTGAAAGCCAAAAGTAGTTTTGTATCAAAGCAAGGTCCGTGCTCGGAGAGAATTCACTCAAAGCCTCGGAGAGACGAGGATATTGTTCCGGCTTCCTGCAGAAGATGAAACACAGCGATAAGAGTCCATGTTTGACGGGACCTTCCAGCGACAGCTCTCAGTTTCAGATATAGATGACAGTCATTACAGCTGTATCAGGTAATGAAAGCGTGCGCGCGCGCGTGTGTGTTTGTGTGTGTGTGTGTGTGCTGAGTCTCTACGATACAAACAAGACAAATAGCACAAATTAGCCCAATCTGCTGTCCTTTCGCAAAGTAATTGGATGACAGAATCCAGTAGGTCATCGGGTGCCGGTCCTAATGATTGCTGTGCTTGCCATTTCAGGGACAAACACTTTCAAAATGCCCTCTAGTCTGCGGTTTATAGATCCATGAATGTCTCTTTGACACAAAGATGAGCGCGGAAAACAATGGCTTAGGATTTTTCCAAATGGTCCATCCTTGATATATTTTTCGACATGGAGAGTGCATTCCCCCTCAATGCGTTCATGTTTTTGATGAAGAGCATCCAGTGTAGTTAGCTTAGGTTACCATGTACAATTAGCGTCCTAGGGGTTACAGAGAGGTTGGGCCAATGGGGAAGGGCTAGGCCAGGTGATGTTGCACTGTCTGTGGGGTCGGCCGTCTGTTTACCTTGCCTGGGAAAGAATGAGGAGGAGATCAGAAGACCACCGTCCCTGGGTAACGCTGTGGGCGAGGTACGGTACCTTTAGGTCCTGACTGACTGCCTGTAAATTCCTGAAAAGTCGAATGCCGTTGTTTTTTCTGGTGTCGCGCCACGAGTGTCCGTGAAAGCATCGGAAGGAACCCGGTGTATTCCCCGAGTTATAAATGCCCTTTTACTTCCCTTTTACGCCAATATTTCCGAGGGAGTAAGCCCTACCCGGCCGCAGTGGTGGGTGAGAGAGTAGGAGGAGTGGTTGGTGAGAGACGACACCGCAGTGTCCAGATAGGACCTAGAATAGTAGCCTGCGCGTGTTTTTTGTGTTTTTACGGTACGCAAAAGAACTGAAGGTAGCATTAAGGACATTGGGGACAGAGGACAGCAACAGGGGGTTGTGTAGCAGAGTGCATGTAGAGCTATGAAACAAGAGCCCCGGGTCCGACCGGAGAGCAGCCAGTCCTCCATCCGCAAACCCCTCTCACTCTGTCCGTCTTGAGCCCTTTAAAACGACACCCTCCCCTTCCCCAGTCGTCACCTCCCACCTCTCCGCCCAGTCCGCCGTCCGCTCCTCACGTGTCCGAGGAGAGAGAGAGAGGTGTACAGAATCAGAGGAGGAGGAGGAGGAGGAGGAGGGTTCTCCTCTTAGGCCACGGAGGAGATCTGCTTCTCCTCGCGGTCCTCTCCGTCCGCCTCGCCGTCGCCCATCAGCGGCTGCCTCTTCTTCAGCTCCCGCTGGTACTTGGCCATCAGCGAGGCGTAGATGCAGCCGTAGGCGGCCGCCGCCACCATCATGATGCACACGATGCCGCACACCACGCCCGCGATCACCACCGTGCCGATGGCGCGCCGCACGCTCACAGGCCGGTAGCGGGACCGCACGCACTCCGCCGGCGCCTCCGAGGCCTCGGGCTCGCCCCCGCCGACGCCGTTGTCGACGGCGCCGTTGTTGTTGCTTTTGTCCGAGGCGGCGGCGGCGGCGGCGGCGTTGGGGTCCGGGGGGGCTGCGCCGCGGGCGCACGGCGGGGAGCCCCCTCCGGTGCCGGAGCGCGAGGCCCCGCCCCCGCCGGTGCCGTTCTCGTCCTCCAGCTGCAGGCAGTAGTTGAACATCTCCATGGGAACGCCGCGGATGTCCCGCCCCCGCAGGTCCTTGGGCAGCGTGCACTCCACCGCGTCCACCTTACCCCCTGGGGAGGGGGGGGGGGGGGGGGGGGGAGAGAGAGAGAGGGTGAACGGAGGGGAGAGGATGCGAGGGGGGAGAGAGAGAGAGGGTGAATGGAGGGGAGGGTGGATGGAAGGTGGGAGAGGGGGTTGAGGGAGAGAAAGAGAGAGGGTGGTGGGATAAAGATAAAGGAGGAGAGGGAGGGGGAGATGGAGAGGGACAGGGCAGAGAGAGAGATGGAGGAGAGAGGGGGAGAGAGCGATTGCGACATTTAGATGTCAGTGAGCAGATAGAGTAGGTAATTGATATAATGCCTGTGAAGAACTATGAAATAACTGTGACGGATAACGAGAATGCAGATTGTTCCTCAAGACTATGTTCAAGATAGCCTAAGTCCTTGTTGACTTAATTAAATCCTTAGGTCCGATCGAGCTTTTGTGTGCTGTGTACATTTGTGGGCTGCGGGCATCTGCGGTCATCCATGTGTGCGTGTGTGCGTGCGTGCGTGTGTGTGTGTGTGTACAAATGTGCATGTGTGTGCCCATGTCAGCCTCTCAGTATTGCATCGAAACAAAGAGAGTGAGAGGGAGTGTGTGTGTGTGTTAGAGAGAGAGTGAGAGAGTGAGATTCAAATATCTAAGTCACTAATTCCCCCCCGGCCGCGTGGGTGGGTTGGTGGGGGGAGGGGGGGGGGATTATGTTATCATCACACACATCGCATTCATCTTTACACACATTTGTTTAGGTGGCTCGTACAAAACCCATTGATCTACATCCTAGATACGGGCGGGGAGCCAGAGGGACCCAGATAGACCAGGAGCCAGGGAGAAAACAAACGGGGCGTATCAGAATGCTTTCACTTCCCGACGCCTTCGTCTTAGTTTACAAGAAAAAAGCGCTTTCTAAAAAAAATCAATTTGGCAAAATGCACTCAGGCTTTCAATTCCCCCCCAAAAAACGTCTAGTTTGTGGTCAATTCCTCGTGCCAACGCGTCAACGCGACCGAAACCGAAAACGTTTCTGCACAATGGTGCGCTTTTTCAGCATCGAGAAAAAAGTCGCACGGAAACGGATACCCAGGTGTCTGCGCATCTCGTCTCTCGCGACTCAGAGTGACGACGGCGGAGCGGAGACGGCGGATCAGTGCACAACAGAACAGAGTCGAGGCGGATGAAAGAGACGGGCCAGATTGAGCGAGGGAGATGAGGGGGAAGCGACGCTTCATTAGCGGGGCAGCTGAGCCCTCGAGTGAAGCTGGGTGAATGCAGATTTTTTTCATCAACGTGAAGGGAGAAGGGTGGTGGGTGGTGGTTGTGGGGGGGGGGGCGGGGATCTGATATACTCGGCGCCTACGGAAAAGCACGTACATGTTGCGAGCGTCTTTTCCCCGTAACGCATACAGACCCTCACCGCGCGGTTATATAAAGCAGAGGTGTGAGGAGACACGCACGTGTGCATGACGCACTTTCTGCATGATTTTTGATTGTTTCTCTTTCTCTCTCTCTCCTACTGCTCTCTCTCTCTCTCTCTCTCTGTCTCTCTGCGCCAACCTTTGCATGTCCCAAACGTGAAAATTAAACACCAAACTCGAAGGCTCGGATGTGGGAATGTGCAGCCAGGCTGAAGTCATCCTATTATAAACATTTCCCAAAATAAATTTGGAAAAAATTAGTTTTTTCACTTCTGCATATCCAAATGCAGCGTCGAACATCAAGTCGTTAGAAAAACTAGAAACCAACAATGGAACACATTCATGTCTACGGCCTCTTGCACACCGACCACTAAACGTACTGCGGTGATCCATCATTTTATAATCGTGGAGGTAACTGGTTTGATCGATTTCTTAATTCGATTTTACTACTTAAGGTGCTGTGGGTTTATGAGCTATTCTTTGAGTGTCATTCTATTAAAATGGTATAGCCATCTGTCAGCTGATAGTGAGTGAATTTACATCAGTTTAATATCTGTTTCAGTTGATTGCGGCTGTCTCTGTTTGAGGCTATTTAGACTTTGAAACGTTCCTGGCTCATTCCTGACCAATCTGGCTATATCTCCCCCGAATGGTTTAGGGAATTAATCTTGCATGTCAATCACAGGTGTGTGAAATACAAGACGGCTCAATCGCCGTGAATCAAAGGGAGGGAGGGAGGGAGGGAGGGAGGGAGGGAGGGAGCAGCAAGACAGTGGACGTTTCTTTAGTCTTAAAGTTTAGGCCCAATCCCATTTCTACCCCTTACCCCTTCCCCTTACCCCTCTCCCTTGTTTTGAAGGGGTAAGGGGAAGGGGTAAGGGGTAGAAGTGGGATTGGGCCTTAGTTTCAAAATCTTTTTTTTTGCCCTCCCTCTCTTTGTGCAACCCTCAAATCGTACCTACGGCAGTTTTAAATCGGACTTGGCGCACAACGCCGTCAAACCTTCACACAAACCCACCTCTGTACAAGAGCCATTCCATCCAGTGCTTAAAGTCGCGGAGGTTGCAGTCGCACTCCCAGGGGTTGTGTCCCAGTTCCAGGTGCTGTAGGTTGGCCAAGGGCTCGAACGCTGCCCGCTCCAGACCGTTGAGCCTGTTCCCAGCCAGAGACAACCACCTGTGAGGGCATAACGTGGAGTCACATTGCAGCCATTGCTTCACTGTGGGTTCATCCATGTCCCTTCGCCGTGTGTTTGAAAAATACCGTGCTGCGATGCGAGTCGAGATCATCACTTTTTATATAAGAAAACATTTTTAGCTCTTTATCAAAGACTCATCAAAGGACAGACTGAAATAACCAAATAATTTTTTCACGAATATACCTAGTTTGCGTTTTGGTCTGTTAATGTTCTCTATAGTCCTTTGTGTGTGTGTGCGTGTGCGTGTCTGTGTCTGCGTGTGTGTGTGCGTGTGTTACCTGAGGCCCTGCGTCTCGTCCAGCAGTCCCAGCGGGATGGAGGACAGACCGTTCAGAGACAGGTCCAGCCTCTGCAGGCCCCCAAGGCCCTAGAGGAGCAGAGTGCTGGCTTATCGACCGTGTTCACCGCAAATCAATTCAAACCACACGATCAATAGACAGAGCCAGAGTAGGGCGCTTTTGATCACACTCACGATAATAATACAACTAAATCAATGCTAAAACAATAAGGGCCACAGTCACAAAACAAACGTTTAAACTATTTCCTCTTTCCAATATTTACTTACGCTTACAATAATTGCTTTTTATGATTGAAATCCTTAATAAGTTTAACAAATGGCTGCAACTTTTATGTCTCATTTGAAACGCAATCAAAACAGAACCATTGAATGTAGGCCCCTTGCGTACAATAAACCAAAAGCATGAGGGGATTCCCATGGTTCACGTCCTCCTTCTGAGCGCAGAGATGCATCACCTGTTGCCGGGGACTCTAAGGTCTTGTATTATTTACTGGCAGCTGTGCAGGTGCAATACAACAACTAATTTAACAGGCTGCCTCACTTGAGGTAAAAGGGGCCTACAGTGTTCAGCAAAAACCACGTTACTTATTTACAACCTTGAACCAGACCTTATTCCAGACCTAGTTTGGAGAAGGATTTTGCTGGCGTTTGCTGTATCCCCACATAATACAGTCATACTCTTTTTAAATGTTCAATCATTGAAAAGGGTTAGGGTCCTCATTAAAACATGGGTTGCATCCGCTATGACCTAAATTGATTGATTAAGTTAAATACAATGCTAAGCCCAACCCTTTCTCTTTGAGAGAAGGTTGACGGAAAGCCAAACCAATTTTGCTTTTCACATTTCCAATCACATTTTTCATCATCCTCATCATCCTCATCTTCCTCATCCTTATCCTCTGACCTGGAAGAGCTCTTTGTCCAGGCTGGTGAGGGAGTTGTTGTGTAGGGCCAGGCGGGTCAGGTTGGTCATGTCTCTGAACAAACCAGCCGGCAGGTTATCCAGATAGTTGTTGGAGAGGTCCAGGACCTGAGGAAGAGAACAGCATAGCAACACATCAGAGAAATATCAGTTTGTCCCAAGTATTCAGGGCATTGTTCGCCTACTCACACGACGAACAACGGAAATACAAGGACAATACGCGACAAGGCACCATAGAGCAAAAAATAAAACGACACAAGGACAGTTCACCAACCAACGACACAAGGACAGTTCACCAACCAATGACACGAGGACAGTTCACCAACCAACGCCACAAGGACAGTTCACCAACCAACGCCACAAGGACAGTTCACCAACCAACGCCACAAGGACAGTTCACCAACCAACGCCACAAGGACAGTTCACCAACCAACGACACAGGGACAGTTCACCAACCAACGACACAAGGACAGTTCACCAACCAACGCAACAAAGACAGTTCACCAACCAATGACACAGGGAGAGTTCACCGACCAATGACACGAGGACAGTTCACCAACCAATGCCACGAGGACAGTTCACCGACCAATGACACAAGGACAGTTCACCAACCAACGCCACAAAGACAGTTCACCAACCAATGACACAGGGACAGTTCACCAACCAATGACACAGGGACAGTTCACCAACCAATGACACAGGGAGAGTTCACCGACCAATGACACGAGGACAGTTCACCTACCAACGACAGAAGGACAGTTCACCAACCAACAACGAAATCACTGACCTCCAGGGATGAGAGGTTGGCGAGGGCCATGGCTCCAAGGGTCGACAGCCGGTTGTTGGGCAGCAGGAGGGAGCGACTGCCCTGGGGCAGGAGGTGGAGGGGAGGCAGGGAGGAGAGGTCGCGACCCCCGCAGTCTACCTCCAGCCCGTCGGGGGAGCAGAGGCAGGGGGGAGGGCAGCCCGAGGAGGAGGGCAGCAACGCCGCCAGCAGACACAGCACACACAGGAAGACTGGATGGGGAGAGAGAGGGGGAGAGAAGGAGGGGGAGAGAGAGAGAGGAGGAGGGAGGGAGGGGAAGAGAGGGAGGGAGAGGGGGAAGAGGAGAGAGGGGGAGAGAGAGAGGAAGAGTGAGAGGGAGAGAGGGGGAGGGAGGGAGGGGAGGAGAGGGAGGGAGAGAGGGGGGAGAGGAGAGAGGGGGAGAGAAGGGGAGAGGAAAGAAGAAGAGAGAGAGGGGAGAGGGAGAGAGAGGAGGAGGGAGGGAGGGAGAGAGAGGAGAGAGGGAGAGAGAGAGGAGGAGGGAGGGAGAGAGAGGGAGAGAGAGAGGAGGAGGGAGGGAGGGGGAGAGAGGAAGAGAGAGAGAGAGGGAGTGAGAGAGAAAGAGGGGTAAAGAGATGGAGAGAGGGGTAGAGAGAGAGTGGAGGTAGTGAGGGGGAGAGAGGGTGTGGGATGGGAGACAGCGATAGAGGGAAAGGAAGAAAAGAAGAAAAAGAATGGAAAAAATAAAGAATGGATGAACAAAAGAGAAAGAAAACCGGACATTTATACTAGACACATTCATTTGTGTGGAATCAGATTGTGCGGGTTTTGGGTAGCGTCCTTTTAACAGGCATACTTTGTCTTCGTCTGATTGGGGAAGAGTTTAACTAATGGAGGTGACTCATGTTGTGTTGTGACAACAGGAAGTCTTTCAACATGACGATCATTTCAGTTAAATGCGTTATAGGCGTACATCATTTGAATAGCCTCGACAGAATCAAAACAACCACATTTATTCGATTAGGGAGCCCCGCTTGATGTATTTTGGCAGATTTTACAAATTGCCGCTGTGTGTGTGTGTCTGTGTGCGTGTACACATGCGTACAAGTGTGTGTGTGCGTGCATGTGCAACACTCTAAATTCATAGTGATTAGTCAAACAATAGCTGTGTAGATGATTGACACTCATGAGGGGAATCCTGTCTCTGTTTTACACTTTCTAAGATTCAATTTTCATTTCCCTCCAGATGACTCTCGGTTCATCATTTCCATTCATTAACATTCCTTTTCTTCATCCATCTCACTCTTGTCTCACTCTTTTCTCTCTCTCTCTCTCTCTCTCTCTCTCTCTCTCTCTCTCTCTCTCTCTCTCTCTCTCTCTCTCTCTCTCTCTCCCCCTCTATCTGTCTCCCTCTTTAAAGGCCTCTTTTATTCTAATTAACGCTTGTCAGGTGTTCCTTACCTTTCTCTTCTCTTCCTTGGTAAACATTTAGGACTTTCCCTGTTATAACTTCATTCGTTTCGATCTCTGCTCTCCTGCGTTATCCATCTGATGTTCCACGTAGATCTCCTCTCTCTCTCTCTCTCTCTCTCTCTCTCTCTCTCTCTCTCTCTCCTCAGAAGCCTTTTTTTGGTATTTCTCCCCTGTCTCTCTGTTCCTCCTTCCTCCTCCTGCCCTCGGTCCCCTCTGCCAATTACTTGACACTGTCAGGCAATTTATTCCACCGTCCGACAGTAAACTACAGAGGGAGGCACACAGAGAAACAGGGCGCCATGAATGAAGCATTGTACTCCAGGTCCCTTTTTTTATGAATTCAATTCAACAAAAATGGAACCAATACTAAATCGCACAAAGCGTCAGCACTTCCAAACGCATTACTTAAACTAAAATAGACTGGGATGGTCTGGGCTGCCATGACAACCGTAACAGTAAAAAGCCGAAGATGACGCGGGTTGAAGAGTACAACAGAGCCCCGACAAAACCAGATGCTGAATGCAGTGAAACCCAGTGCGACACATGGGAGGCTTTCACCTGAGGACACACACATCACAAGCGGCCATTTTGGTGCTTTCAAACCATTATACGGAGAACAACGCAACCGGAGGCTTGACAACTTTTAGAACTTTGGAAATTTGAGGTCAACAAGTACCAAGACGTTGGATTGAACCCTTTTCTATTTTTTTTATTGAACTCCAGATCACACGATTGAAACCATCCTATAGCATGCTGCGAGCTCATTGGAGGGGTTGGGGGAAGTGGGGGGGGGGGGGGGTTCTGTTCATTCAGGACCACGGACAGTGCCTCCGTCACGGACCATTGCGTGCCCAAGCCACAGCCCAGCGGGGCGATATCGGAGCAGAACCGCTCTATCTTGGTCCCAGACGTCAAGCATAGCGGTTCCCATTATGACGCTTCTGTTGAGAGCTGTTGCGTCCTCTGCATATGATTATCATCCCGTTCACAGCGCCTGTGGGCTCCTGGGCTTGTGTGTGTGCGTGCATGTGCCAATGTTTTCACCACTTCTTAGTTTCATTTCACACCTCGCGTCACTATCTGTATCTCGCACACTCTCTCTCTCTGTCTCTCTCTCTCTGTCTCTGTCTCTCTCTCTCTCTCTCTCGCTCTCTCTCTCTCTCTCTCTCTCTCTCTCTCTCTCTCTCTCTCTCTCTCTCTCTCTCTGTCTCTCTCTCGCTCTCTCTCTGTCTCTCTCTCTCTCTCTCTCTCTCTCTCTCTGTCTCTGTCTCTGTCTCCCTCTCTGTCTCTCTCTCGCTCTCTCTCTCTCTCTCTCTCTCTCTCTCTCTCTCTCTCTCTCTCTCTCTCTCTCTCTCTCTCTCTCTCTCTCTCTCTCTCTCTGTCTAGTTCTCCTCCCCCTGCTCTCTCTCTCAAGATGGCCCATATTTCTAGTAAAGGCGTATCTCTGCTGTCTGGCTCAGCCTGATGAAATTCTCCTGAAATACTTTCCCGCCCGCCCTCAAAGCATGAATGTAGAGATATGAGAGCGCTGCGTTGTAAAGAATATGTTGAGGAGGTAAGGGAAAGGGAGGGGAAGGAAGGGGGGTATTTCTTCATGAAAGTCATGGAGCAAGATGTCTGTCCTTTAGGCCTTGTCAGTGTGAAAACATTAGCCTTGCCAAATTAAACCTGCGTGCGGATTGTAACTTTTTCACCGCAGCCATCAGTTTAGTTCAAAATCAAATGTTCCAACGTCTATTTCTTTCCACCGCTTTGCGAAATAGATTTTATGAGGAAAAAAAGGGAAAGTAAATTTTTGGTAATTGAGCTGCGGGTTGATGGGTTTCCTATCCCTTAGACACTCATGATTTTAAGTATTTTATAACCGGTGTGATGACTGCAGTGGAAGAAAACACAAGGCCATTGATTTTATTACTCATTCCAGAGTCGGAACAAATGTTTTGGCATTGGGCATTTGTTAAGACTGCTGTCCTCATGCTTTGTGACCAAAAGTTCTTGAATCAGCCAAGCAAACCAGTTGTCACAATTCTTAATAAAATAAATGTAAAAAATGACCAATATGGCAGCTTGCAATGCGCATGAGTTCATGAGAAACCCTCCAATCAGGGTTAGGGTAAGGCTTCAAACAATGAGAAAGCTATACGCAAAGGGAGGGATACTTCTTCAGCAGATTAGGAGATAAAGACGCAACAAGACCGGCCTGACCGACTATAGGAGGGGATGGATCTGTGACCCATTTAAGAAGACCAGAGACTTACAGCTTTGTCTCTCTAAGTAGGAAGAGCGTAGGAAATTTGAATCTCACCACCCCCACCCTGATTCCCTGTATCCGGTATCATTTCTGCCACAGCCCATAATCCTAATCCCAGGAAAATTCTGTCTGCTTGTG
>NC_044066.1:18384357-18389357 GCF_902167405.1 Gadus morhua | reverse complement strand
AGAAAATAATTAAATCTTCTCTAAATCCCTATGCTACTTTTGTTGTCTATTATCTAGTTATCTTTCTATCTATCTATGAATCTATCTATCCATCCATCCATCTATCTATCTATCTATCTATCTATCTATCTATCTATCTATCTATCTATCTATCTATCTATCTATCTATCTATCTATCTATCTATCTATCTATCTATCTATCTATCTATCTATCTATCTATCTATCTATCTATCTATCTATCTATCTATCTTACTGTCTATCTAGCTTTTATCTTACATCTTATATCTTACAAGTAGGATGTGCAATATCAGCATACTTCATGAGCAACCCCACGGCACTCTTTATTTATTGAGATACACACTAACAGTTTTTGCGCATAAGCTCTGAAAAGTTCTGAACGTATGCAAAAATATCTCTTTGATTTTATGCCTTACCATCCTTTTTGTGATCATCCCTGGGAAACACATTGACGTATGCAAAAATATTAGTATATTCCATACCATACACTACTTTAGGTGTTTGTTTTGATCTTAGACTAATTCTGCATACTATTATCTTCCTTCTATTATCTTGGACTGAGTTATTGTAGAACAGCGACAATCTCCACAATCCCCCCCCCCCCCCCCCACCCCTGGACAGCAATCACTAAAGACAGCAGAAGCACTGCTTATCGGTCAAAGCCTCGACCCAACCCGTCCTCTCCAGCGATAGGCTGTTCACACGACGCTTCAGCAACTCACCCGTCCTGGCTTGCTGCTGCTGCTGCTGGCGGTGGTGGTGGTGGTGTGGGGGAGAGGAGGAGGAGGAAGAGGAGGAGGAGGAGGAGGAGGAGGAGGAGGAGGAGGAGGAGGAGGAGGAGGAAGCAGGGGGCAGGCGCAGGCCCCCTGGTGGATGGCTGTGTGGGGGCATGACGCAGCACTCTCTGCAGCCTTCCTCTGGGGGGGGTGGGGGGGGGGGGTGGGGGGGTGGGGGTGGGGGCGGGGCGGGGGGTCCACTCAGCAGACCACCATGCCCGCCGGCTCCAGCAGAGCCGCGACACGGAGGGGGGGGGGGCGACGCACGCAGACGCACCTGGGGAGAGAAACGGAGGGTGAGACAGGCTGAATGACAGACAGGCAGACAGACAGGGAGACGTACCTGGGGAGAGAACCGGAGAGTGAGACAGGCTGAATGACAGACAGGCAGACGAAAGCACCTACAGTATGGAGGACCAGAGAGTGAGACACGCTGAATGACAGACAGACAGACAGACCTAGGCAGGAGAGAACCAGAGAGTGAGATCCGCTGAATGGCAAACACACACAGGCAGACAGACAGGCAGACAGACAGACGCAGCCAGGGGAGAGAACAAATGGGTGAGACACGCTGAATGGCAGACAGACAGGCAGACAGACAGACAGACCTAGGTGGGAGAAACTTGAGGGTGAGACACGCTGAATGACAGACAGGCAGACAAAAGCACCTACAGTATGGAAAACAGTTGAGTCAGACCCCCAGACAGACAGACAGACGGACAGACGGACAGACAGACAGACAGACAGACAGACAGACAGACAGACAGACAGACAGACAGACAGACAGACAGACAGGCTGGCTTATTGCTACATACCCAGCATGTAAAGTATGCGTGCATTCAGGCATTTCCCCACCGATGTGAGACCCCTATGTCCTGAATAATGGATCCTATGTTGACCCCCCCCCAGCAGTGTGTGCTGAGTTTAACACACACTGTAGACCCCCAGCGGCCCCCGACTGGAGGCAGTCAGAGAGAGACGGAGGAATGGAGAGAACACGGGAAGCTAGAGAAAAACAATACAAAGACCCAGTACTCACTGCAGCAGGAATACGATATTTAATGTGTGGGTGTGCGTGCCTGTGTGTGTGTTTATTTGTGTTTGCGTATGTGCTTTTCTACCCAACGATGCAAGCAGAGGGTAAAGTACGCAAGTTAACTCTTGGTGCACAGGGGCGTTTAAAAGCCTCTTCTTCACAATTTACTTGCCAATTCCAAAACGCCCTCGGCACCTGTTCGATTCTGACCCTGTTGTGTGTGTGGACGTTTTTGTGTGTTTGATGCACAGATACAACGTTGCTGCATGTTGCATGCGCCTGCATCTGGTTCAAACCGTTGCTAAAAGCCCGCTAATAAAATCGATGGCTGTGATCTGGGTTGCCTCTAACGGCGGTGTTTAGGGCTCCAGCCTAAGTGATTCCCTCCCATCGACCGCGGCCCGGGATTGGTCCCTCGGTGCCCGCCATGCCGCCACACCAGACTGCTGGCCGAGTGCCGTCCGTACAGCCGCGTGTGCGGCGAGCAATGACCACACAGTGCTGCACTGACCAGAGTCCCCTGAGTACACACACACACACACACAATCGCACACACACACACATGTACACACACGCATACACACGCACATGAAGACGGACGCACGCGCATACACAATCTCACACGCACGCACACACACACGGACATACACACACATACTCGCACCAGTATACACACACACACGCACGCACACACATCAGGATGTCCGCACGCACACACACACACACAAACCCACAGACTCACGCACGTATACATGCATGCATTCAAGTACACACAGGCACACACACACACACACACACACGCACACACACACACACACACGCGCGTGCATGAAGACGCATGCACACAACCCACCAACACACGCTCATATCCATGCATGTATTCACTTACACACACACACACACACGCACACACACACAGCACAAAACCCCCGCTGGGCAGGGCCCATGAAGCCAGACGGAGGCCGGAGGGGGGCCCTCCGCTGCGGGCCCCCAGAGCTCCTCATGAGGTCTGGTCGGGGCCGCCGGGGGTCGCGGCCCTCGGGGGCTCCAGGCTCCTAGAGCTCAGCCCATCTCCTCTGGCCGGAGCACCGCCGTGCCCTTGAGCCGGACTCCTAATCCTAAAAGGTCTTGAGGGGCCGGGCCCTGCCTTGCAGGGGGGCCGCCACGGGTGGCGTCTGTGACCCCCCCGGTTGGCAACGTGCGCGTGGCGCAGTGGCTGAGGCGGTAGAGCGGTTTGAACCGGCAACCCTCCGATCCCCGGCTCCTGAGCAAGGCAGCTAACCGTGACGGCTCCCCGACGAGCTGGTTGTTGCCTTGCACGGTTGACGCACGTGGTGTGAGTATGGGAGTATGGGTAACGGGTGAATGTTAGGCAGTGAGTGTAAAGCGCTCTGAGCGGCCACTGGTTGGAATAAGGCTATTTAAATGCAAACCAGTATGTTCCTTTAATGCACATCTGTGTGGATTGTGTTCCTGATGTTCCTGACTCGTTCAGTCGTAAAAGAGGGGCGAACACAGTAAGAGTCGGTCAATGACAACCTCAATGGAAGCATCCGTCTTTGCATATAGGTATTCATGTATGTATTCATGAATGTATGCAACAGGCATACCAAGCTCGTGCAGACGAATTTGGGACACCTCTCTCTCTCTCTCGCTCTCTCTATCTCTATCTCTATCTCTCCCTCTCCCTCCACTTCCCTCTCTCTCTCTCTCTCTCTCTCTCTCTCTCTCTCTCTCTCTCTCTCTCTCTCTCTCTCTCTCTCTCTCTCTCTCTCTCTCTCTCTCTCTCTCTCTCTCTCTCTCTCTCTCTCTCTCCCTCCTTCTCTCTCTCTCCCGCTATCTCTCACTCTCTCTTTTTCTTTTTAAAGTACCAGTCAGTCGTCGGTGTGTCTGAGCTGTCATCGGCATATTGTTTACGACGCCTCGAGTCGAGAGGTGAGTGGAGGGGGACGGCGGCGAGGAGGGCAGAGTAGGGTGTGGTTAAAATAAGAACTGAGGCTGGACACAAAACTTTATAGACAGCATGAACAACGAACTGACGAGCTGCGTGGTGCAGGCTTTGCGTGTGTGTGTGCGTGCCTTTGTTTACCCATAATTATAATAATGAATAGGTTAGCCTCTTGAGGCCGTGAGCAGCCTCAAAGGTATTCACGGCACACGCCTGTGTCCCCGGCGGCTCCGCCCCCCCGCGGCCACGCCCCCAGCGGCCACGCCTCCAATGGCCATACCCCCAGTGACGTGTGTGTCCCAAAGCGAATTTGGAGAGAATCCGAGTCCTAGTTTGACTTGAAGCTCTTTATGTCTGATTATGCGCCCCCTGTTGGCATAGTGGTACCTAGCGCCTTGCTGGTGATATTTTGCTATCGACATATTGTCACATCATGAGCTTTGTACACCAGACATAGCAAACTTCTCAAGAGGGATTTCACCCATGTGACTGAAAGGTTTCAAGGTCCTGCACCATTCCTGGGCGGATAGGTAGGAGATAGACTGGAGATGTGCCCTCAATTCAATATTTTTGTAATATTTATTATATGATTTTTAAGTTGATTGAACGTTCATACGCGATTCTGAGTCATCCACATACATAGAGCATGTTTGCAAAATGTGGTGTAATTTGGACATTTCGAGATTTTCCGAACAAATGCGTATTTTTCTGCGATTCATGGCGACGCGATATCGGACGAATCAATGTGATTTTACTAAACCCTTGGGGACGATGAGATAAATGTCCCAGATGATTCGGATTAATTCGGACTCATGGTTTAAGAGAAGGGGCCGTTTATGTGCGACTTTGAGCATTAGCACTTAGCATTCGGTACAACTCTCGGTACAACCTGATGTCGATAGCTATAGTTCAACGACAAAAAATCCAATAATACACCGATTCAAACTCGCAGATCAGGTCCTCCCGCCCTCTTCCTCTTCCAAGAACCCCCCTCCCTCTCTGACCCACTGACCTGCTGACCTGCTGACCTGCTGACCTGCTGACCTGCTGGGATACATATAACCCACATTTCAAAACACATTTGAAATATTCTGAACAGGCCCAGGCTGAGGTATATACAAATAATTATTTATACAGTCAGAATAGGTATCAACCGGTAGTCTGTGAACACTTTATTAAATAAGACAGTCAGTCAAACTATCTTTCTCCCTTTTGCTCCCT
>NC_044066.1:18374357-18379357 GCF_902167405.1 Gadus morhua | reverse complement strand
AGAGCAACATGTCAGGAAGAGCCAGTTAAAAATAAATGGGCATGGGGCCATGTGGTGTGGAATAGGCCGCAATGAGAACACAGAACGGACAGATTTAGGATAGAAGGAGGGGGAGGAGAGAGAGAGAGAGAAAGAGAGCGAGAGAGAAGAGGGGTACGAAGTGGGGCGCACAAGCCGAGGTGTGAAAGGGAGTGGGGATGGTGAGAGCGAGGAGGAGGTAATCAGCTGATTCCAGTGGAGACGAGAGGGCTTTTCTCTCTCCCTTTTATTCCTCCCATTCCCTCTCCCCACCTCCCCTGCTGCCACCTCTCGCCCGCCTTCTCATTTTCTTCCCCGTGTGTGTGCGTGATTTTGTGTCTGTGTGTGTGTGCGTCTATTTGTGCGTGCGTGCGTGTGTGGTTTTGTGTGTGTGCGTGCGTGCGTGCGTTCGTGGCTGTGTGCGTTTTGCATCCGTGTGTGTATCCGTGTGTGGTTGTGTGTGTCTGTGATTGTGTGTGCATGTGCCTCTGTGTGTGTGTGTGTGTGTGTGTGTCTATTTGTGTGTGTGTCTATTTGTGTGTGTTTGTGCGTCCGGCGTGTGCATCCTTGTGTATCCGTGTGTGTATGTGTGTGTCGGTGTGTGTGTGTGTGGGTGTGTCTATTTGTGTGTATCTGTGTGTCTATTTCTGTGTGTGTGTGTCTGTGTGTGTGTGTGTCCGTGTGTGTGGGTGTGTGTGTCAACCCCTCACTGTGTTTGTATGGCTACTGGACACGACTTGTGTGTTGTTGTTTTGACCCCATTATTTTGAAATGTGAGTTCCATACTTCGGTAGACAGATCGATGCCTTTCTGCATTGTGTCTGCGCCTGTGTGTGTCTGTGACGTGTGTAAGAAGGTGACAATTATCACAGCCATTGTTTCCGACATATGCAATTTCTGTAATATCTCACACATAGCCGGCTGTCAGAATTCACACGGATCTGGGCTCATAGAGATAAGACAAAGCAACAGAACGTCTTCACCGAGGAGTCATTGTATGGCCAGCGAAGGTGGCGCTCATAACACTAATTATGGGTGTGCTTGTTTTATGCAGCAGTAGACGACACTGTTGAAGATTACAAAGACAGCACATTGACCATGGGACCCTTTTCACAGAGCTGTCATTGCGGCCCCCCAAGATTATGGGGTAGGTGGTAAGGGGTTTCATTTATGTGTGTCAAAGCACCAGCAATGGTCAATGTGTGTTATTTTCATTATCCATTATCTTATTCTATTACTGGTAAGCTGGTTCATAAAAGGAGTAGACCCATAATTAGTTTTATGAGCAACACCTGTCACACCTCTGTGAAAAGGGTCTATAGGCCTCAGACATCAGAATGAATCATAATTTTTGGTGATACTCCGCCACTTTGAGAGGACTGAGGGCAGAAATCCTAAACCGACTTGAATAAACCGGGACCTTGGCTAATTCGTTTTTTGCCATGTCTCGTGTCAGAAATGTCTTGGCATTTTCAAACGCAACGATCTCTTCCCATAACGACACATCATTGAAAAAATAATCTCTAAAAATTGACCAAAAAACATCACTACCAACCCAGTAGCTAGCGTTCCAATGCGCCTGTACAAAATGGAGGCGTTGCTGACCGATGTTCAAGCCCCATTGCATTTATTTCTCGGAAATAAATGCAATGGGGAAATGGAGCAAGAACAAAATCATGAATCAACAATGACTAAAAATGCTTACTATATTGTAAACAGAAACAACTTTCGATATGTTGTTTAGTCGATTACTGGCATTGCTGCAAGCTACATCAGGGATTTATGTATGAAATATCTTTACAGAATGTCTTGGCACACCTCACGTTGCCTCTGGGGACGCTGATTTGGAAACCAGCGTTCCACGAGGACCGAGGGAACAAAGGCAGGAGTATATTTGGGTTGGAGGGAACAACAAAATGACAAACGTTGGTCATGGTTTGTGATGGGTATGAGTAGGTGGTTTTAAGAGGGGATGTGGTTCACAATGCATATTTATACGATAGAATCACTGGGCCACCTAAAATACATTAACTAAACCCTTATTCGTACACACTCTGTCGAATGTGTAGCATGCACACACAAACACACACTGTGCCGTTATTCTGCATATCCATCCATTTGTTACACAAGCCGTATCAAACATGTCAGAGAACCTGAAATAGAGACAGATACTTCAGCCACAACGTTGTTTGTGCGCACCAGGTACTCGTATCTATCTGTTTGTGTGTGTTTAGTCCTGGCTCTCCCTAATCCAGCCAAATCCGGTTTTGTTTCAGCTTTTCTAGTTTTGTTTTTATTCCGTCATCCAGAACAGGAGCGCTGTGAGAGGACTCGGCGCGACGCCGTTTCAGTTTCCTGGCGTGCGAGGGACCCGTCTGGGGTGCCAGGGAGCCGTCTGGGGTGCCAGGGACCCGTCTGGGGTGCCAGGGACCCGTCTGGGGTGCCAAAGCCCACTGCCAATACCCGCTTCACGGGGAGTCCGTTTCAATTAAAGCCATCTTCCTGAGGGATGGCGGCTGATTGGTGGGGCTGATTTGTAATGCAGGGGGTAACGGCTCATTATTGGCCAGAGTTTTTCCTCTCCCGCTCAGAGAGGTGCTCGTCCAACACCCAGCGGAAACGTTGGACAAAGTTTTGTTTTTGCCCACACTGTGAAATAAAGAGCCCATACTCGGGGCGCCTTTACTGTATTTAATCACTTCACTGTTTTCAATCCAACGTCCACTCTGTTTCGGCGGAAGGAACCCTGGAAAAAGTTTGATTGTTGACACCTTTGGTCCAAGATTAGCATTCTCCATTGAAAGGATTGCATCAACGATGCAACTTTGCAGCAATTCTTTCACTGAAACTGAGTTGTGGTTGCAGAATACAATCAGTTCCCAACCCACGTATGAAGCAGTAGCCTCCACTATTAGAAGATCACAGAGTGCGATGGTTACCCTTTAACTGAGTGTCCTTAAACGATGCACAGCTTAACAGCTTCCCCCAACTCTCTCCAAGTCTTCTCCCACACATCGCTTACCTCCTCTATGTCATATATCTCCTTAGCATACCTTTATTGACATCGTTCATCAACGTTCTTGTCCCAGCCCGTCTGATGTTGTAGTCCGATAACGTAGTGTAGACAAACAAATACGACACGAGTGGGACGATTGTATTGCAAGGCCCACTTTTAAACCTTTTAAAATATATCGAACCAGCCGTAATTCTTTCCCCTTGAACGTTAAGACCGGTGTCATTGTCATCATTCGCGCCCCAGCCGCTCTGACCGAGATGACATTTCGGTTTTTTGTTTGCGACGCGTACAATGATATATCTGCTCTCTGAGCCATTTGATGCAACTTAGAGGAGGTGGCTCTGGCACAGGCAGTGATTCCAGCTGCCAGCTCTACCTGCCAAGCCCCCTTTATGGGCAGAGCTGTCCCATCAACCCCTCGGCCAATATTGTTCTGATGACCGAGCGTCGCTGCCAATGGTGCAGTGAAAAATACATGAGGAAATATAAACGCCACCGCCACGGGTGGGGTTTGCCAACCCACACAGCTCAGAATTGTATGGGTCAACGGCTAGTTATTGATTGGAGTGTAGTAGATGTGTGTGTGTATTAGATGTGTGTGTGTATTTGTGTGTGTGTGTGCGCGTCTTTGTGTGTGTGTGTGTGTGTGTGTTTGTATTTGTTTGTGTTTATTTCAGTACACCTCTCTGTAATAGTGTCGTATGTCTTTCGGTTGTTTACATAATTAGCATTATGTATCTTTTATTTCTGCCCTTTGAGTAACCACTGGCGGGTATAATTCCAAAGTAATGTTTTCAGATCCATTTTCATCAAACTATCACTCTGCAATGGATCACTCTCGATACAACCAAAGCCCATTGATCATGGGAGGCCTAATGGCAATGGTGCGTAATCTCCTGCCATCATGAAACAAATAAATTGCAGTCCGAGTATCGAATGCCAGGAACAGTAAAAATGCATAGGAGTGGAGGGCCTCTTACAGCGCTGTTAAGTATTTCTCGCCTTTATGGTGACGCAGTTAGAGACGAGCTCTGCAGGCTAACCAAGGATGATGACGATGAGTCACTACTTGAGCCCTTTTCATTAACACACACGCCTACTGTATTCAGTGTGTGCCTGCTCGGGTTGTGTGTGTGTGTTTCTGAGTGACTGTGTGTCTGTGTGTGTGTCTGTGTGCATGTGTGTGTGTTTGTGTCCATGTGCATTTGTGTGTGTGTGTGTCTGCGTGCATGCATGTGTGTCATGCGTTCTTACATGTGTGTCTGTGTGTGTGTCTGTGTGTGTGTGTGTGTGTGTGTGTGTGTGTGTGTGTGTGTGTGTGTGTGTGTGTGTGTGTGTGTGTGCGCGCGCGTGTGTGTCAGTGTGTACAGCGTGTCTATCGACCTGAGGTTATAGCAGGCTGAGTGCTGTCTATTCTTGGCAATGAGAGTTTCCACCTCGGACACGATCCATCACTAGTGTCCTAGTCAGAGGCCGATACACACACACACACCGATACACTTATGCACACACAACAAGTACATGTCAACATGCTTTATGGACTCAGACACACTGGCAGGTCATCCCATCCACAGAAAGCCTCATTAATGAGTTGTCCTGGAAGGGTCTGAACTTATCCCAGCAGGCCAGATGGTGGAGAGGGATTTCCTGGATGAGAGAGAGAGAGAGCGAGAACCGAGGGGGGGGGGGGGGGGGGGGGGGATACACAGGACAACAGAGAACAGAACACCAGAGTCAACAGTAGAGGAGGACAGTGGAAGAGTAGATGAGGTGAGGTGGAGGGAAGAGAGGAGAGAATGGAACCAGATACAACTAGGACAAGGTACGGAGTGGAGTAACATGTAAGAGGGGAAGAGAGAGAGAGAGAGAGAGAGAGAGAGAGACACTCACAGACAAAGGAAGAAGAAAGAGAGGGAGGAAGACAGAGAGAGACAGTGGGAATTAAAGTGGGGAAGTGTGTAAATTA
>NC_044066.1:18364357-18366857 GCF_902167405.1 Gadus morhua | reverse complement strand
TTTGACTTTATTTTGGTTAATCTGCATAGTGTGATTAAAAAATTACAAGGGTGCATGTGATACACACATGAAACTTTATATGTGGTTTTATTAGGTTATTGTCGTGGGCGGAGCGATTGTTGTGGGCGGCATTAGCTCAGGGGGTAGAGCTGGTAAACGCAAGGTTGCTAGTTCAATATCCGGCTCCTCCTAGCTGATTTTCGAGGCGTCCCTGAGCAAGGCACCTAACCCTAACTGCTCCCGACGATTTGGCTGTCGCCTTGAATGGCTGACGCCGCCGTCGGTGTTTGAATGGGTTATGTGAGGCAATATTGTAAAGCGCTGGTTACAAAAATGCGCTTTATAAGATGAAGTCCATGTTACCATTGTCAAACCGGTCAGGCATAGCCCTGACTGGCACCCTGGGCACTGAAGTGAACCGTCGCCGATCGCTTGCAAAGATGTGGGCTGGTTTGTGTTCACCTGCCCATTGATCAGCAGCCCGCTGCCGCAGGCAGGGTTTGGAGCGGAATGCATTGATTCGATTTCAGCCGCTCAGTCAGAGGCACAGAAGGAGCGAGGTGAAGACGAATTACCGCTCGCCGCCTCTACTGAACCCCCGTGTTATCTGATGTGGCTCGGGCGGAGAGGCGACAGATTCCGTCGTAGAGAAAAACGGGGAACAAGCAGCAGTCAATGGACTCGTTTATAGCCACCGGGTCGTTCATGAAGCGACGGCGCTCGTCACCACGGAAGGCAGCAGCCAGCTGGTCAGGAGCAGTTTGGCTGGTGTGGGTCGTCTGGCTCAGGGACATTTTGACACTTACCTAGGAGAAGCCGGGGGTATCGAACCAGCAACCTCAGCGGTTGACAGTCATCCTGCTCTACTTACTGAGCTGATGCCGCCCCGTTTAGTCAGCAAAGTATTTGGATGTTTTTCCGAGAAAGGGATAAGAAATAACACACAGCCTTCTCCCCTGCTCGACACTGTATCATCCGGACTACCAAACAACCCATGATAATGGTCATATTTCTCTGCTTCTGTTTATGATAATATCTCTGTTGCTGTTAATGATAAGATGAAAGATAACGTGAATTATTATATACATTCATTAACAGAATAACAGACAGAGTTATTTTACATGGATAAAGTATAGTCTATTATAGGCCGAATAAAATATAAGTAAATTCAGCGGAAGGGTTAACAACACATTAAAATAGAGTTCTGTTGAAGTTAATTTTTTTTGGGATTGACAGAAGTTGAACATTCACATATATATAATTAATTTTGTGTGTGCATGTGCTGTGTGTGTGCGTGCGTGCGTGCGTGCGTGTGTGTGTGTGTGTGTGTGTGTGTGTGTGTGTGTGTGTGTGTGTGTGTTGTGTGTGCACTTACCGTGTGTAGTATATTCAGAACATCGTGTAGGCTATCCTAGAGAGGCAATGCATGCTGGGATGAGCAACTTTGATGCTAATGGGAAGTGCTGTGACTTCCCCTGCATTTAGTGCCTGTTTATGTGTGTGTGTGTGTGTGTGTGTGTGTGTGTGTGTGTGTGTGTGTGTGTGTGTGTGTGTGTGTGTGTGTGTGTGTGTGTGTGTGTGTGTGTGTGTGCGTTGGTGTGTGTGTGTGTGTGCGCGTGTGAGCGTATGTGCGTGTGCATGCGCTTGAGTGTGTGTGTGTGTGTGTGTGCGTTGGCGGCTGTGTGTGTGTGTGTGTGGGGGTGTGAATGTTACATTAAGGACCTATCCAATTACATTTTCCTCTCTGCTCTGACTGCAGCGCTGACAGACAGAGCTGACACAGGCTTGACTCTCACACAGACTTTGTGTATGTGTGTCCACGGATCACACGTGCACGTGTGGGTGCGTGTGTGCATTGCACGCGTGTTTTAAGATGTTATGTCTGCATTTTAATAATGGTACGTGCACTGGCACACTGGCACACTGGCACACACCACTCACAATACACATCACTGCAGACACACCAACCACACAGTTTAGGTACATGTTGAGCACTTTCAGCCTCAGGCTCATTCTGCTAATGGGGACCAAACCTTACTTGTACCGGCTGACTTTATATTGAACTTATTCTCCTGTTTTTAAAGTCAACTTTTTAATTTTTCTACTATTTAGTGCAGTTAGTGCAATGTACATGTTAATTTGCTCACGCCAATAAAGCTCTTCTGAATTAAATTAATAATATCACTGTAATTAAAAACAAAGAAGGTTCAGACGAGATACGCTCTGATCTACGCTGACCTGTGGCTGAGCTCTCGCTCTTGATGAGTAACCTGTTCTGAGTACGACTATTTGGTCTAATGAAGGTTCGTTATGGACGTTTCTAGAGGCATCAAAAGAAGGAGAGATCCAAGATGTCCGCCGGAGCTGCTTGTCGTCCCCACGACGAGTCTGATCTTCCCTCTAGCTCCCTCTCCCTCATTTATCTTTCCGCTGGTTCTTTGGCTCATAAAAAGATCATAAAAACCCTCAGGATTCTCATTCTCCTTGTTCTACCTCTCTT
>NC_044066.1:18351857-18359357 GCF_902167405.1 Gadus morhua | reverse complement strand
AAATCACAATGTTTACTACAAAGTTAATGTGTGTTGTTAAAGTGTGTGCGTTCTTGAGGAGAATCTGCCTCTTCTGACATCACAAGTTGGCGTGTCCACCTAGATGTATGACGAATAGATGAGCAACGTTGGCTACAGTACACTGGGTAGGCTGGTAGACTGATCCATTAAGCACACATCTAGGTGGACACGCCCACTTGTGATGTCAGACGAGGCAGATTTTCAAAACAGCTCGTAACGGCTGATCACACTCACAGCTGGTGGTGTAATATGTCCCCTTTAACATGTACAGCTCGGGTCGAGGCCTGCCAGGAGTGCTCAGGCTGCGACCACACAGCGTGTCACGATTATACGACGCCTTAGGCAACTCTGACCCTCAGACCCACCGCAACCAGGGCCGGCGCTAGGCAGAGGCGAACTAGGCGGTTTTCTAGGGCGGCTGTGTTGGTAGCGACAAAAGCGGGGCCTTAATTAATTAATGAATGAATTTTTGTGAAACAAGCAAAATAAAACATGCTGTCCAAACACGTTTCGAAACGGAACGGAGAATGGGGTGAACGGGGGAACAGCTATTGAATTGTTATTGAAACCATCACTGAAGCTTGGAAAGCTCGCCTAGGGCCTCTACGATATAGCGCCGGGCCTGACCGCAACAGTAACACTGTGCGATTCTCATCTGGATCTCTCATTTCAAAACAATAAATCGTCATAAACTCGACGAGGACCATCGTCCCCCGTTCAAGGGGGAGACGTTAACGACCCCGAGCCGTCCCGCGGTGTCCCTCTCTGCAGCGACACGACAAGACAAACGCTCCTCCAACTCCCAGCTCCTGGTGGAGCCACAGCGACTCATGTCCTCTTAATAGAGGCTATCCATAAGCTAATGATGCTGCCTGACTTCAGGAACTCTAGTTCAATCAATCCGCAGACATTAACTCGCAGGTTTCTACACACGCGGCCGGTCGATCCTCCATTTGTAAACCGCTAGTCACCGTTGTTAACATCATCCCGACATCGCTCCAGCGGGGATACCGGTGAGGGTTCTTGTTTTGTTGAAGGGGCAGCGATGGGGAATTGAAGGGAGGGGCTCCTGTTCTTGATAATGAGAACGTGGAGGATGAGCGATGTTTCCTCTCAGACACAGACACGCTCTGTATCGCCTCCGCTGGAGGACAGAGGGCCGCCGGCCGTCCCCAGATAGACGCAGCCCGCCTCGTCTGGGAATGGGCTTGAAGCAAAATGGAACCGCAGAGACAACGAAACGCATTCATTAGAAGCACCACTGGACTCTCTGTGTGAATCCCATGAGAATCATTGTGAGATACGACCCTCAAGTTATTCTGTTCACAGCTTTCCTTTGTTAACTTGGAAAACTCTGCATAGAGAGACAGGGAAGGCACGAGTGACTGGGGCCGGATCTGAAGCTGGGTTGCTACGGGTCCTTTGCTAAAGGGTTTTAAGGCAGTCAAACGTAATTTGTTATGGCCGTGCCTGAACGGCGTAAGCCCCCGTGAAGCAAAAATCATAAAGTGTCGGCCTCTCGCACGCGGTTCACACAGCAATTTTGTGGCAGTTCTCGCACCTCTAGAATCTGTGAGCTCCGTGAGCTCCGTGAACCACCTGGGGGGTCCACAACAACATCACGGCAAAACCGGCGACTATAAACACTGTGGCCGTGTGGACTATCCACACACTTCATGAACGCCGTATCACAGCGACCCTGAAGTCAATTTCACCCAATCGCCTACCCTAGCTTTAACCCTCCAAGGTTCTGTCCTCTTCTACCTTACTTCCTCATGCATACATTTTAAAGTGATATAAATAGAGGCCATTTGCCCTCCAAACGCATGATTTGGCCGCAAATGGTTTGAGACCGGTGCTCCCACACACATTAATAATACGAATACATTTTATTTTAAACACCTTTCAAGGAACATGAAGATAAATATATATAATATATTAATTACAGTAGAGGTAGGTAGGATACATATATGTATATATATGCACACATATGAACACATAACATATAATATCTAGACATATACATATTAACATACATATACAGATACATACACATACATATATTTGGATCAAAGTAATCAAAGAAACAATAAAAATGAGAGAAATCCCAGTCAACAATGGTGTCTTTGTGTGTCTCTTTTTTGTGGGCCATTAAACAACAGCGATGTGACATAGCAGATGTTTCAATGTCGTCCACTGCGCTTGATGGGGAGGAACTTACTGTTTCTCTACCACTCTAACGACTCCCTCTCTCTCGTTCTCTCTCTCTGTGTCTCTCTGTCTTTTCCCATTCCCTGCCCTTCATGTGGACGGTGTCTTCATCTCCTCAGCCTAACGACACTGACGTAAGTAGACATCACTCGTCCACTACTCTCCTTGACTTGTCTCCTTCCATCCCTCCTTCTGTCTTCCTTCCCTTTCTGTGTCTTCTTTGTTCCCGGAGGCTCTCGTACCCCGTGGGGGCCACACCAGCTGAGTGCTGTGAATGCAGCTTCACACTTCCGCAAAACAGATTGCATAGTGTGCTGCAACGTGGACACACACAGTCACACACGCACACGCCTGCAGGAGCGCACACACACACGCATGCACGCACAAATGCACACACACACACAGACACAGACACACACACAAACACACAGAAACACATACACACACACACAAGCACAAATCTGTGTGACTACACACACACACACACGGATACACACAAACACACGTGCATGCACATAATCACACGCCTGCGGGAGGCCGCACACACACACATACACGTATATATATATACAGTATATATATATATTTATATATATATATATATATATAACACATAACGCCCTCTCTCACAGGCTAATCTGAGTTCTATCAGACATGTGACAGACGCACACATCCGAACCCTCCACATACACACGCCGTTACACACAGACAATGTAGGAGGACAAGGTGATGTCACAGCTCACCTTCACACACACACACACACACACACACACACACCCACACACACACACACACACACACACACACACACACACACACACACACAGAAACGCCAGAGGTACAATCTTCCCAGGGCAAGGTTCAATATATTCAAATTGTCCTTCATCCCCAGTGCAATAAACCTGCTTAATTTGCACATTAAATTACCTATTTTTATATACCTATCTCTGTACCCTTTCAGCACTTTTACTGTTCTATAGCCATTTCCATCGTTTTTATTTTCTCTGTGGCCAGACACTGTGATATTGTTCTGTGTTTTAGTGCAGTGTTTTACTTATTCTGTTTCAGTTGGCTTCTTTAAGTGCGTTGTTGTGTGTATTGTCGTATGCATTGCGCAGTACGGTAAACAACAATTCCCCTGATGGGAAAATAAACTCAATCTGGAAACTTGAAATTGTGTTGTCGGTTCCTTGACTTGCTTGTGTTTCGTCTCTTTTGCCTGCATCTCCCCACAGTGTTCCACCACAGAGGGAGTGTGTCCACTTCGCTGTGACAGCTACGTAAGTAGAGAATAAGTGGAGTAGAAAGGCCCGCTCCCGGCTAGGAGATGGAGAGGTGTTTACTGCTTACCTTAACTCATTCTTTCAACATATTCCTAATTTTCTTCCTCTTTTTCTTTCTCTCTTGCTCTCTTTCCCTGTTTCTCTCGTTCTGTTCCTAGGATATCGCCTGCTATCTGATCGACAACAATGGTTTCGTCATAATTTCTAAGGAGCGCAATGACGTGAGTTCCCCTACGCACACACAAACACATATTCCCAGGAACTCCCAATCACAATAACAAAAGGCTTAAATATTATTACAACATCAGACTAACTAAACAATAAAAAACCACAATGTGAAACAGTATTTAAAACATCACAATAATAATTGTTAATCTCGAGAGTCACAAGATTTTTTGAGGTACACATTTAAATTATAAAGACATCAAAATCCATCTTCTATAGACAAAATAAAAACAGAGCTGGTTAATTATTATTTAGAATAATGAATGTCCTCTAATCCTAGCAACGCCCCTCCACTCACATAAACACACACTTCACCTCTCAGCCTGTTACACAGCCGTCTAATTAAAGCAGGTGGACTTTTGATGTGTGGTATAATCAAGTCCTTATGAAGTGTAGGCTGCTGACGGGACGCCTCGGGGGAGACCCGGGGCGGGGCGCAAGACGTCACACAACACAGCAGATGGTGACTCTGGTGAAACACTGGGTCCTCCTCACTTAATAGGACACTACACTAAAACACTGGCTCCTCCTCCCTTAATAGGACACTACACTGAAACACTGGCTCCTCCCCCCTTAATAGGACACTACACTAAAACACTGACTCCTCCTCCCTTAATAGGACACTACACTAAAACACTGACTCCTCCTCCCTTAATAGGACACTACACTAAAACACTAGGTCCTCCTCCCTTAATAGGACACTACACTAAAACACTGGCTCCTCCTCCCTTAATAGGACACTACACTAATACACTGGGTCCTCCTCCCTTAATAGGACACTACACTAAAACACTAGGTCCTCCTCCCTTAATAGGACACTACACTAAAACACTGACTCCTCCTCCCTTAATAGGACACTACACTAAAACACTGGGTCCTCCTCCCTTAATAGGACACTACACTAAAGCACTGGGTCCTCCTCCCTTAATAGGACACTACACTAAAACACTGGCTCCTCCTCCCTTAATAGGACACTACACTAAAACACTGGGTCCTCCTCCCTTAATAGGACACTACACTAAAACACTGGCTCCTCCTCCCTTAATAGGACACTACACTAAAACACTGACTCCTCCTCCCTTAATAGGACACTACACTAAAACACTGGGTCCTCCTCCCTTAATAGGACACTGCACTAAAACACTGGCTCCTCCTCCCTTAATAGGACACTACACTAAAACACTAGGTCCTTCTCCCTTAATAGGACACTACACTAAAACACTGGGTCCTTCTCCCTTAATAAGACACTACACTAAAACACTGGGTCCTCCTCCCTTAATAGGACACTACACTAAAACACTGGCTCCTCCTCCCTTAATAGGACACTACACTAAAACACTGACTCCTCCTCCCTTAATAGGACACTACACTAAAACACTAGGTCCTCCTCCCTTAATAGGACATTACACTAAAACACTGGCTCCTCCTCCCTTAATAGGACACTACACTAAAACACTGGGTCCTCCTCCCTTAATAGGACACTACACTAAAACACTGGGTCCTCCTCCCTTAATAGGACACTACACTAAAACACTAGGTCCTCCTCCCTTAATAGGACACTACACTAAAACACTGGGTCCTCCTCCCTTAATAGGACACTACACTAAAACACTGGGTCCTTCTCCCTTAATAGGACACTACACTAAAACACTAGGTCCTCCTCCCTTAATAGGACACTACACTAAAACACTGACTCCTCCTCCCTTAATAGGACACTACACTAAAACACTGGGTCCTCCCCCCTTAATAGGACACTACACTAAAACACTGGCTCCTCCTCCCTTAATAGGACACTACACTAAAACACTGACTCCTCCTCCCTTAATAGGACACTACACTAAAACACTGGCTCCTTCTCCCTTAATAGGACACTACACTAAAACACTGGGTCCTCCTCCCTTAATAGGACACTACACTAAAACACTGACTCCTCCTCCCTTAATAGGACACTACACTAAAACACTGGGTCCCCCTCCCTTAATAGGACACTACACTAAAACACTGGGTCCTCCCCCCTTAATAGGACACTACACTAAAACACTGGGTCCTCCTCCCTTAATAGGACACTACACTAAAACACTGACTCCTCCTCCCTTAATAGGACACTACACTAAAACACTGGCTCCTCCTCCCTTAATAGGACACTACACTAAAACACTGGGTCCTCCTCCCTTAATAGGACACTACACTAAAACACTGGGTCCTTCTCCCTTAATAGGACACTACACTAAAACACTGGGTCCTCCTCCCTTAATAGGACACTACACTAAAACACTGGGTCCTCCTCCCTTAATAGGACACTACACTAAAACACTGGCTCCTCCTCCCTTAATAGGACACTACACTAAAACACTGGGTCCTCCTCCCTTAATAGGACACTACACTAAAACACTGGCTCCTCCTCCCTTAATAGGACACTACACTAAAACACTGGCTCCTCCTCCCTTAATAGGACACTACACTAAAACACTGACTCCTCCTCCCTTAATAGGACACTACACTAAAACACTAGGTCCTCCTCCCTTAATAGGACACTACACTAAAACACTGGCTCCTCCTCCCTTAATAGGACACTACACTAAAACACTGGGTCCTCCTCCCTTAATAGGACACTACACTAAAACACTGGGTCCTCCTCCCTTAATAGGACACTACACTGAAACACTAGGTCCTCCTCCCTTAATAGGACACTACACTAAAACACTGGTCCTCCTCCCTTAATAGGACACTACACTAAAACACTGGGTCCTCCTCCCTTAATAGGACACTACACTAAAACACTAGGTCCTCCTCCCTTAATAGGACACTACACTAAAACACTGACTCCTCCTCCCTTAATAGGACACTACACTAAAACACTGGGTCCTCCCCCCTTAATAGGACACTACACTAAAACACTGGCTCCTCCTCCCTTAATAGGATACCACTAAAACACTGACTCCTCCTCCCTTAATAGGACACTACACTAAAACACTGGCTCCTTCTCCCTTAATAGGACACTACACTAAAACACTGGGTCCTCCTCCCTTAATAGGACACTACACTAAAACACTGACTCCTCCTCCCTTAATAGGACACTACACTAAAACACTGGGTCCCCCTCCCTTAATAGGACACTACACTAAAACACTGGGTCCCCCTCCCTTAATAGGACACTACACTAAAACCCTGGGTCCTCCCCCCTTAATAGGACACTACACTAAAACACTGGGTCCTCCTCCCTTAATAGGACACTACACTAAAACACTGACTCCTCCTCCCTTAATAGGACACTACACTAAAACACTGGCTCCTCCTCCCTTAATAGGACACTACACTAAAACACTGGGTCCTCCTCCCTTAATAGGACACTACACTAAAACACTGGGTCCTTCTCCCTTAATAGGACACTACACTAAAACACTGGGTCCTCCTCCCTTAATAGGACACTACACTAAAACACTGGGTCCTCCTCCCTTAATAGGACACTACACTAAAACACTGGGTCCTCCTCCCTTAATAGGACACTACACTAAAACACTGGTCCTTCTCCCTTAATAGGACACTACACTAAAACACTGGGTCCTCCTCCCTTAATAGGACACTACACTAAAACACTGGGTCCTCCTCCCTTAATAGGCACTACACTAAAACACTGGCTCCTTCTCCCTTAATAGGACACTACACTAAAACACTGGCTCCTTCTCCCTTAATAGGACACTACACTAAAACACTAGGTCCTCCTCCCTTAATAGGACACTACACTAAAACACTGGGTCCT